>NW_011494835.1:2510847-2577947 GCF_000754665.1 Bison bison bison
AGGCAAGAACATTGGAGTGGGTTGCCATTTCCTTCTCCAATGCACGAAAGTGAAAAATGAAAGTGAAGTTGCTCGGTCGTGTCCGACTCTAGGGGCCCCGTGGACTGCAGCCTACCAGGCTCGTCTGCCCATGGGATTTTCCAGGCAAAAGTACTGGAGTGGGGTGCCATTGCACATACAAACTTATAGATGTGTATTATATATAAATATTTGAATATACAGTATATAAACTGTAGTGCCTGAGCCACACCAAGGAAGTATAGAAAAATAGACTAACTCATTCATGAGTATAGATGTTAAAATACCATAACTAGTATACATACTTACTAATTATATTGTATACATAATTAGTATACAACTGTATAAGCCTCATAAAGCATAATGAAAAACCCACTTAGACATTGTATGCAGCAATAATATAGTTTTAGAAAGTTCAAAACACAAGGCTAAGCAATATATTGCTTAGAAATGCAAGGATTCATTCATATGACCATTTAGAATCAAGAATACCCTTCCATGGAAGGGAAGGGAATGCAGTCTCTGAGGGCACATGGCAGAGATTCAGTGTTATTAGTTATGTTCTCTAGATGGTGACTTTTTGAAACTATTTTTATAGTATCAGATACTTTTACAGGTGAGAAGGAACTTTGAAATCAACAGTTTGGTTTCTCATTTTACTTGTGATTAAACCAGGCTCACTATTTCTAAGTACTTTACATGTAGCCACACAAAATCATTGTGACTCCTATTCATGTTTTTTCATCACAAAACACTGATAGAAGTTGACTGATTTTTCTGTCTGGACTCTTTTTTTTGGTCCATTTCAAGTGTCATTGCTGCTGCTAAGTTGCTTCAGTCGTGTCCGACTCTGTGCAACCCCATAGACGGCAGCCCGCTAGGCTGCCCCGTCCCTGGGATTCTCCAGGCAAGAACACTGGAGTGGGTTGCCATTTCCTTCTCCAATGCAGGAAAGTGAAAAGTGAAAGTGAAGTCGCTCAGTCGTGTCCGACTCTTAGCGACCCCATGGACTGCAGCCTACCAGGCTCCTCCGTCCATGGGATTTTCCAGGCAAGAGTACTGGAGTGGGGTGCCATTGCCTTCTCCTAAAGTGTTATTAGGTATGAAATTTTTATGCCAATCTTGGTATAACCCAACTTGGTATATATGCCAAACAAATATAACCCATTACTTGACATTCACATTTTAATATTTGCTTCAGTCATTTATTTCATATATGGTATCAGAAATTATTTTTAAGTAGGGAAATATGAATATCTATCATTTATTAATTGCTCCCTATGTGTTCATCACTGTCATAAGTTCTTTATAAGTATTATTGATTAACGTAATGTCTGATTTTATCAAATCTGGAGCCAAAGTTTATTCTTGGGAAACATTTTCCTGATTGCACCATTTTTAGCTATAATGTTCTAAGTAGCTTCAGTCATGTCTGACCTGCAACTCCAAGGACTGTAGCCCACCAGGCTCCTCTGTCCATGGGATTCTCCGGGCAAGAATACTGGAGTGGGTTGCCATTTCCCTCTCCAGGGGATCTTCCCAACCCAGGAATCGAACCTACATCTCTTACGCCTCCTGCTTTGGCTGGTGGGTTCTTGACCACTAGTGCCAACATAATGAAGTTAATTGGCAGAAACAGGGGGAGAGGACATTTTCCCTAAAGGAATACAATGAGAAGACGTCAGCTAGGTGAGAAGTGGAATTGAAGGTGGCAGAGGAGCAAGTGGAGCAGAGAGGAAGAGAGATGCTCCAGGGGATATTGGACCCTGCAAGCGGGAGGACAAGGGGGTCCTTGTGTCCTAAGTATAATGATTCAGACACAGCAGAAAAGCTATGGACCCTGAACAGCAAAGGTAGGCTAGTTATGGGGAGACTTTTCAGAAATCTCTGAGGTCATCTAGTCATATGGGATGTGGTACTTAGCTCTCCATCTCAACCCCAATGTCTATGACCCCAGAACTGCAGAATTACTTGTTGGAACCCCTAAAGGAACTCATTAATTTTTTTCTATCAGTTTATAGAGTAATGTCTCTGAGATGGAATTTCAAATCATTTGTAATTCTTAGCTACCTGCCTTTGTGGGTTGAGTTTCACATCCATAATGGTGTGAAATCACTTAGCACACTCTATGAAAGTCATGGGGGACAATGAACATATGACATGAGAGCAGAAAGTGTGGGTGGTTGCAGCCCCGAGGGGCAGCAGCATTTAGAAGAGCCGAGGGAGCAGTGCCTGTGACTGCAGCTGAAATCGTATCCTAGGAGCCAAGGGGGAAACCTGATGAGTATGGAGTTAAAAACACCAAGGAGAGGTGGAGGATTTCAAGAAGTTAGGGTGAAGTCAGCGGAGCCAACATTGCTGAGGATTTAATGAAAATAAAGGCTGAGTGGCTCAGACAGTAAAGAATCCACCTGTAATGTGGGAGACCTGGGCTCAGTCCCTGGGTTGGGAAGATCCCCTGGAGGAGGGCATGGCGACCCACTCCAGGATTCTTGCCTGGAGAATTCTTGTGGACAGAGGAGCCTGGTGGGCTACAGTCCACGGGGTCACAAAGAGTTGGACATGACTGAGCAATTAAGTACAACAAAGCACAACAGCAAAGGCTGAGTGGGATGTGCACACTGGATTTGCGACAATGAGGTCACTGGTTTCTTTGGAATATTCTCTTTTGGGAATAAACAGATGGCAACATGTAAAGGAGTGACCACTCAGTGAGGAAGAGTGCACAACAGTTTATACAGGCTTGCTTCTGAACAGTTGATAGAGATAGGAGAGCACTCAAAGATGTGGGGAGGAGGAAAGCTTTCCTTTGGAGTGACTGATAGTGGAACATGTTAACTACTAGTGGGGAACAGGCAGAGGGAAAGGAGGGAAGTGATGATGGGGAGAAATCTGAGAGCGTGGGGGAAGGACAGAGCCAGAAAAGAAGTGCAGAGACTAGCCATAGACAGGAGGAGGGGTGCTGTGACTTTAATGGCAGAAAGGAAGGATAAGAGGTTTTTCTGATAAATTCTATTTTCTCTGTGAAGAAGGAAGCAAGGCCATCATCTGTGGTGAGTTGGGAGAGAAGGCTGGAGGCCTGAGGACTGTGGCTATCACCAGTGGGGCTTACTTGCACATTAGAATCACCTAGGGAATTGTCAAAACTCCCAGACTGTACCTGAAGCAAACTAAATTAGAATACGTGAAGGAGGAACCCAGAATCAGTACTTTAAATAACTCCGGGTGATTATTATCTGCTACCTGGACTGTGAATGATGTTCTAAACCCTGGCTGTGTGTTAGGTCACTTGGGGGAACTTTGGATATAACCAAAGCCTCAATCCTGCCAGCAGAGGATCTGATTTTAGTGGTTTGGGGTGAGGCCCAGGTATCAGGGCTTTTTAAAAGCTCCCCAGGGTTCTAACGTGCAGCCAGGGCTGGGAATCACTGATGTAAATGGTGGTCAGGCAGCAGGGAGGACTCAACACAGGTTGGAAACTTCAGATCTGTAATAGCAGCAGCTTAACAGAATTGAGTGATGCCCATGGCACTCAGTGGTCCTGGCGCAGAATTGGGAAGGATGAAAGGTTGGATTCTTCTGAGTCCAGGGCTTTGTTAGTTGTTACTTTCTTGGAAGGAAACACAGAGAATGAGACTTGCAGGTTTTTGACATCAGAAGGATTTTTTAAAAAATTATTGAACTGCAGATTATTTATCACATTGTGAGCATCTGCTCTACAGTAAAATGATTCTGTCATACATATATCTATTGTCTTTCATATTTTCCATTATGGTTTATCACAGGATATTGAATATAATTCCCAGTATTCTACAGTAGGACTATCCAGTATGTAATGGCTTTACATCTGCTAATCCTAAACTCCCAATCCATCCCTCCCCGACCCCTCTACCCACTGGCATATATAGTGTGTTCTCTATATTGATAATGCTGCTAAGTCTGCTAAGTCACATCAGTCATGTCCAACTCTGATATATTGATAATAGATGGATTTAAATGATGGATTATGAAATGTAAGCTTTACAGGGAGTGGAGGTAAAGAGACGAGGATGTCCATAAGAAAAAAAAAGGGGGTCTTGAGGCTGGAGCTTCCTATGAGATTGAAGAACAAATATAGAGCAAGCAACTGCATAGAAGAGCTGGTAATAATTGAGAAGGATAATCAAAAATTGATTAATTTTCTGAACTTTTTCTTTGTTTATTGACATGACTGACATAGGCTTCTGCTAATGTTAGTTGTTATGCAAAAAATGAGAAACCGATGAGTATTAGAGATGATCCTTATATAAAGTGCTGTGCCATTTTAGGATAATATAGAGTAGTACACTTTTCTGTGTGTATTTTGGAAGTGTTGACTCATATTTGGCTTCGGCATTTAGAAGTGGCAGTTACGACAGATGCCTGATTCTGATGCTGTTTTAAGAGACTGACCTCCTTTACGACCCTGCCGTTTGCAACAGTGTGGATGAACTTGGGGGACGTTATGCTAAGTAAAATAAACCAGACAGAGAAAGAAAAAAACTGCATGAAATCACAGGAGGAAGCTAACAACGTTGAAAGCCTAGAAGCAGAGAGTAGAACAGTGATTATCAGGGGAAGATGGTGGGGGGCTCCGGGGAGGACATGTTGGTTGAAAGACACAAAGTTGCAGTTATGTAGAATGAGCAAGTTGAGAGATCCAGTGTACAGCATGGTGACCATAGTTAATCATCCCATTCTGAATACAGGAAATTTGCTGAGAGAGTATAGTTCAGGTGTTTGTGTCACACCCACAAATGTTAAGTATATGAGGAGGAGATGTGTTAATTGGTTTGAATGTTGTGATCATTTCACTGTGTATCTCAGATCATCATGAGTCCTTAAACATGTACAATTCTTATTTTAGCAATAAAAGTTAAGACAACAAAATATGGGGTTCCTTTATATAAACTCACAGAGAAATCTCCAGGTCTTAAGATCTCTCTGAAGAGGTCTCTGTGTGGCCTTTAAAAGGCTTTGAGTTGGGTCATGTCTCCTAGCTGTGTACCTCATCTTGATAAGCCTCCCCCATCATGTGTGGCCTTTGGGGATATGTTGCTATCTTGTTTACAGATCAGGTTAAAGGTAACACTATTTTTTCCCTAAAGATTAATGAAACAGACAAAACCTTCAGATAATAAAGGAGAAGAAAAAATAAAACTGCAGGAAGTTAAAAAAAAAAAAAGTAGGAAAAAAATGTTTCCAAAGCCCAGGTTTTTAATTCTACAATAATTTAATTCTAAAATTTTGAAGAGATTTGCTGGTCTTGATTTCTTCCCTGCTTCTTCCAGGGCTTACATGGTATATATACTTCCTGCCATGTAGGAGAAGTTTCTAGGAAACCTGCATCCCTCTGAAGCAGATCTTAAGCTTTTGTATAATTCTTCTACCACCCCGGGGATCCTGTCTTTTGATTGGGTTTCTACTCTTACAGAGTCAGTGGTAGGGCCACAGTAAGAGGTCCCCAGTTTTGGAATAGGCCCTTCTGTTTCCCAGTAATCAGGGAGTACCTTTATTCATTACAGATCAACCAAATATATGTATTATGCAACTCTAATTCATGGCTAGAATTATTAGCTCAACAGCTAATACTTGTTGAGCATGGCTATGTATCAGACACAACTCTAGAGACTATCATGTAATCTTTGCAACCACCCTTTGTTTTACAGATGAGGATGCTGAGATAAATGAGTTTCTCAAGATCTTATAGATAGTGCATGGTTAGTTTTATTTTTGATTTAAAAATTAAAGTATTTTCCAGATAAGATGGCTAGCTAACCCAGGCTGTTGGCTTCATCCCCAAAATGGAAAATGTCAAAATGTTATAAGAAGACTGGGATTTCTGAATTAGCCTGGAAACCACCAAGAAACCATTAAGGAGATATTATACAGTTTCATCCAGGTATGAGATTCAAAATCAGTCTAGAGTGGAAGAGGGTCAGGCATCATGGATAGTGACAAGCAGATAGTTTTTTTCTAGATAGGTCTTTTATCCTCTCCCCCATATTTCTCTGAGGAATTTCCCTTCCCCATCATCACTTCAAAACAGACAAAGCAAAATCTCTTGGCTAAGGGTACAAAATATCAGAAGGAGGGTGTAATGCCATCTCTTGTGTTGCTGCTGCTGCTGCTGCTGCTGCTAAGTTGCTTCAGTCATGTCTGACTCTGTGTGACCCCATAGATGGCAGCCCACGAGGCTCCCCCATTGCTGGGATTCTCCAGGCAAGAACACTGGAGTGGGTTGCCATTTCCTTTTCCAATGCATGAAAGCGAAAAGTGAAAGTGAAGTCGCTCAGTCACATCCGACTCTTAGCAACCCCATGGACTGCAGCCCGCCAGGCTCCTCGGTCCATGGGATTCTCCAGGCAAGAGTACTGGAGTGGGGTGCCATTGCCTTCTCTGATCTCTTGTGTTAGATCTATACATTCATGAATTACTGGATATCAGAGCCAAGTCTCCAGTTAAGGAACTGTGCTTCTCATTCTTACCTCTCAGGGCTAGCCTAGCTGTCCCAGCAGGAAAAGAATCCACAACAAGGGTTTGATTGGGGGTAGTTTGTTTTGGGAAATGATTTCCCGGGGAAGTTTCAGCAAACTCTTGGAGATGGTGAAGGACAGGGAAGCCTGTCCATGATGTAGTCCATGGGGTCACAAAGAGTCAGACAGCAACTGAACAATAACATTCTTGTACTTCCAAGGTGTACGTGCATTAACCCTAGTGGGTCTCTTTAAATCCTCCTTTGGAGGCCTTCTGACCCTCACAGAATGCCTAATTAGCTAATCTGAGGTTGTCTTCTTATTTCAAGGTTCTTAAGAAGTCAACAAAAGGGTTATTAATGGGACATTATCTCCCTTTCAATTCCAGACTGCTCTCTTGTGGCCTGACACCTCTCCAAATTGTCTCACGCTGCTAGGGAGTCACTGAAGCCCCAGAGTATAAAGCAAGTAATATTTGGAGTTGCTAAGAGAGGGAGAAGGCACTGGCGACCCACTCCAGTACTCTTGCCTGGAAACTCCCGTGGACGGAGGAGCCTGGTGGGCTGCAGTCCATGGAGTCGCTAAGAATCGGACACGACTGAGCGACTTCACTTTCACTTTTCACCTTCATGCATTGGAGAAGGAAATGACAACCCATTCCAGTGTTCTTGCCTGGAGAATCCCAGGGACGGGGGAGCCTGGTGGGCTGCCGTCTATGGGGTCGCACAGAGTCGGACACGACTGACATGACTTAGCAAGAGAGGTGCTGTCGGGATTCGTTCTGTGTTTCTGGTTACAACAGCAAAGGCTAAGTGCAAGATAGACCAAGGGAAGGGCACAAGAGAAGTCCAGTATATGCTTAGTAAATATAGCCCTTCATTCTGGATGCTGCTACAAGTGTGCCAAACATACCTGTTCTATCATAGAACGTCAGAGCAGAAAAGAACTTTGGGAATTTTTCTTCAACTCAGGATCTCCTGGTGCGGGGCTCCATAGGGCATTCGTAGTCCATATTTGACAATTACCAACATATCAAGATAATCCATTGCTGAGCTGGGTCCACAGGTTTTTGTCTTCTGCTTTTGCTTTATACCATTAGCACCACCCCATAAGGCCTTCAGCTTTAGTTGAGGGGAAGCCTTGATGCAACAAAAGTAGAAGTAAGATTCTGGGCTTCATATTCCTAGAATGTCCTTATATTTTCTGGACTTGCTTGCACACAATCTACCTAACGATGGATCACTGCCTCATTTGCTCAAACTTATGGCTCCACAGTTGATAATATTTTAATTTAATGTGATAAAAAATTATCACATTATAAGCTAATAATATTCAGCTTATAATGGATAGCTTTGGTGGCATATTCACTATGGTGCATGGTCAAGGTGTTCTTCCTCTACTAAGACATGGTAACAAGCCAGGAAATGCTTTTCAAATGGAGGAGAGTTCTCATTAAGACTTTACTAATAGGACTTACCAGACACCACATTCAGAGTCAGAACTCAGCATAGACACCTCTAGAACCACTAGATCTGCTGTGTTCTCTGGCTTATTGGTCAGGGCAGCTTGTACTTGAGACAGGAACTTCTGTAATGCCATCTCTTGTTCTGAAATCTACTCAAACCTTCTGTGTTATCCCCAAGTGCAGTGTGCACTGACTCCGACAACCAAATATTCTTATTATATGCTAGCTTCTCAGGTGGCCCTACTGGTAAAGAACCTGTCTGCCACTGCAGGAGAGAGACTCAGTTTCAATCTCTGGGTCAGGAAGATCCCCTGAAGGAGGGCATGGCAACCCACTCCAATATTCTTACCTCCACAATCCCATGGACAGAAGAACCTGGCAGGCTACAGTCCATAGAGTTGCAGAGGGTCAGACCCAACTTAGCACACACTCAGCATGTACATTTATCCTGGTAGTGAAGGTGCAAGGTCCAACAACTTGTCCTTTACCTTATTGGGTTAGGTTAGGGTTTGAGAATGTCTTGGAGAAGGCAATGGCACCCCACTCCAGTACTCTTGCCTGGAAAATCCCATGGACGGAGGAGCCTGGTAGGCTGCAGTCCATGGGGTTGCTGGGGGTCGGACACAACTGAGCGACTTCACTTTCACTTTTCACTTTCATGTATTGGAGAAGGAAATGGCACCCCACTCCAGTGTTCTTGCCTGGAGAATCCCAGGGACGGGGGAGTCTGGTGGGCAGTCATCTCTGGGGTCGCACAGAGTCGGACATGATGAAGCAACTTAGCAGCAGCAGCAGAGTTTGGGAATGTCTTAGCTTGCCTCAGACCTTTTGACCCCTAAAATTCTGTTGATGTGGCAGGCTCATAGGTATAGATTCTTTGATTTCACATTTAAAAGTCATTTCACTATTTCTGAGGTTTCTGAATCTTTCCTGAATCTGCTGTTAAGGCAGTTTTGATATCTCTATATTATTTATTATAGATCAAGCTTCAGAGTGCCATCCTAACAGCACGCTGAGACTGGTTCTAGGCTCCTTGGTTAGAATGTTAAATTCTGAAACGTGAATGTGATGCCGATAGATTTTCTTTCATACAGCTTTACAGTCTAACCACCTGGTATGAAATGCCCCCATCTCAGGTCTTGGAATACCGTTGATTTGTCTATCATGTCTTTGACGTTGGTATTTGAAAGTTATTCAACCACTGCTTTTAGTCTGCTTACAATTAAATAAAGGGCTCAAATTTGATCACAGTCTGCTTTGCAAACACAGAAGAGGAGAATCCACTTCCTTGGGATTCTTATGACTTACAAATCCTCTCAACTAAAGCTGATGCAAGCTCAGTAATGATGATGGTACAGGATACTAAAAGTTACCAGGACCTCATGCTACTACAGTGATGACTGCTTTATCTCAGTGTATTCTTTGAATGATTCAGCTCCGAAATCCCATCCTGAAGGTCCTTGAAGCTTTTCAAGACCACTTGTTTCTTAGTCTATGATCCACCAACAAAACATAGCAGGAGACAAGGGCTTGTGTTCAGGTAGCTTAATTTGGGAACTGATCCCAAGGAACAGGAGTGGTAGGTAGGAAGCATGAAACAGGGAAGAGGGAAAGCCTCTTCACTCAAGGACGTGGCCTTGAGTTGGTCACCCCTGGGAGGGGGGGTGACCAGGACTCCTCTGAGAAGCCATCGAGTACCACTTTAGAAATATTTACTTGAGGGATAAGAGGAGGAGAGTTAAGTCCAGTGGATCTCATCCTCCACTGACGAAAGTCTTCCTCTCTGGGTCTTGACTTCCTTGCCCTCCCAGGCGGCCCATGTGTGACTGCTGACAGGTGTCCTGAGGAGTCTGTGTTGTGCAACAAGATGACAGCTGAGGGAGGCTGGTTGCTGCAGTAATAACTGGAGGGAGAGTTGGGCTGAGAAGTTGTAAGTTGGGCGTAAGATGTGACCAACTACACTCCTTTCTTTTTTCTGACACTTTCCTCAACTCTGGTCTTACCTTTTGGATTGTGCTCCAAGTACCCCATCAATCTGTTTCTTTCACAGAATCATAATACCTTAGAGCAGAAAGGACGCTTGGGGAACTTTCTGAGAGGTTGTGTTATCCAAATGATGTTATTGAGGTACAAAAAACTCAAGAATTCTAGCAAGTCTCACTGCTACACTTAGCCTCGGAACCCGAGACTCTTGGTTACCTGCTTTTGGTGCCTTGAAACTTTGAGCTTCTTGGAGTCAAGGAGGTTGTATAATTGCTAATATTTTGATGATCATAACATTCATCCATGTTCTTTGTTATCTGAGAATAACTTCAGTAATGCCATTGATATTTATCCAGTATTTTACATTCTGCCAAGCAATTTCATGCCTATCAGTCCATTTAATCCTCACAGAAACCTTAGGAGAGCTGTTAGTTACTTCGTAGATCAAGAAATAGTTTAGAGATTCAGTCACTTGTCTGCTTATGGTCTCAGTTAAAAAAAAAAGTAGAATTCTGTCTTCTGAAATAGTTGGGATTCTGTCCTCTGAGTTTGTGTACTATAAGCCATGGAAAAATGGTTTATAAATACTAAAGGAGTACACACATATACAAACATGTCATCATTGAGCAGTCTCTAGTCTCTCATGGAAATGTGCAGAGTCCAAATATAGTCACACACACACAAACAATACATATAGAAGAATAATTATTAATTTAAAATATATAAGTTCATGATGTCAAGCACAAAATGATTATGATATTCATTCAGTCATTTAATAAAAATTACTGAGCACTTATTGTATCCCAGGCATTATTCCAGAACTGCAGATTATTGTCAGAACTTTTAAAGCCTTGCTTTCAGACAGCATATTATTTTTATTAGTCCACATAATTTATTATTTGTATTTGTGGCTAGATCTCAACTGACCTGCTGTGTACTGTGATATTTTTACTGAAGCAAAGTAGGAAAGAAGAAATCACTTAGCACCTAGAACAGAGAGGTGAGCCGGGATACATGTTCTTTACACTGTAGATGATCTTCCCAGTAGTCCTCTTTGAATAGAGAGACCAATGGGAGAAAAGGAGGTGAAACAAAGAACTTCTGCTTCTAGCTAAGAGTTTCCTTACTCACTGATACCATTTTCACTTACGTAAAATTATCATACCCTCATCTCCATTCCTCTTAGACCAAGTTCCCAATTCTGCTCTGCCACCAATAAAAGCATTGTCCTCATTTCTAACTTTCAACACTTGCCTGCTACTTCTGCCAGCTTGTGGTTACCTATGGAAGGCATTTTATGGACTGAAAATGCCTGGCTTAAGAAACTTTTTTCCCCCCAAATATGCATAGCAAAACTGATGGTAACATATGGCCCTATATTTTTTCCCTTCTTGCCAGTTCACTAAAATAAATTTACTTTCAATTTACATATTCTTGTCTACATTTCAGAGCTTTAAAATATATTTGTAAGGTCTGTCCTGTCTATCTTTTTCTGAGATTATGCAACAGCTTTGCATGCTGTTTAGGAAATAACAGGAACTTTTATGATTTTTAGAATCTTTCATTTCCTAAGAAATTTAGAAAAGTTTATGAGATCAGAAAAAGAAAGGCCAGCATATCCCTGGAAATGTAAAATTATGTAAAATGTATTGTTTCTGTAAGCTTGATAGTAACATACCTTTCAAATTTAAAAGCACGTCTACTGGGTATAATACCCTAATAAAATTCTATTAGGTATATTTTGCTGTCCTAATACAATTCTGTTTGGACCTTTTAATGAAAGGCCATATTACTAAGAATATAGAAATATGAAGTAGCTCATGGTTAATTTTTAAATGAAGAAGAAACTTATGATGGACCGAGTGTGCTAAAGTGAAAATAATATTGTTTTCATCTAGAAAACAGACTACTCTACTGTCCTGCAAGAAAGCCTGGCAGGCTCTAAGAGAATGTCTCAAAAGACTGGCTTCCCTCTTCCAGGTGCCAACATCACCCTCAACCATTCTTGAGATTTTTATCAATGGGGTGTTAAATGTAAAAAAGAATGTCCTGTAGACAAAGAGTGTCATGTGTCCATAGTCAGTATTCTAGAAGCATGTTGTGGAGATACCAGGCCTGCTTTGCTTGCTTACTATCTAGATTCTATTGCAGAGAACAGAGCTGTGACTTTATACATTTGGGTCTTTATACATTTGTGATAAAGCTGGGTCATCAACTTCCTTTTCTGATTGTGTGGCCAACTAACCATATGGCTGCTGCTGCTGCTAAGTCACTTCAGTTGTGTCCGACTCTGTGCAACCCCATAGACGGCAGCTCACTAGGCTCCCCCGTCCCTGGGATTCTCCAGGCAAGAACACTGGAGTGGGTTGCCATTTCTTTCTCCAATGCATGAAAGTGAAAAGTGAAAGTGAAGTCGCTCAGTCGTGTCCAACTCTTCGCGACTCCATGGACTGCAGCCTACCAGGTTCCTCCATCCGTGGGATTTTCTAGGCAAGAGTACTGGAGTGGGGTGCCATCGCCTTGGGTCATGAATATGGAGTATTTAAACTCTATGGACACTTGCCTTTCCCTTGAAAGGCATAGCAGGTCATATAAGGGTTGCCTGTGTTGTTAAAAGTGAAGTAAGACATTTAAGATTTTTAGAAGAGTAGTTCTCAGATGGAAGAAGTTTTGCTTCCCAGGCAGGCAGAGGACATTTGGCTGTGCCTGGAGACCTTTTTGGTTTCATACTGAATGAAAGTCTCCTGCATCTGGTGGCTCTAAGAGAATGTCTGAAAAGACTGGAGAGGCTGCAGGTATTGCTAAACATCTTAGAATTCATGGGATGACCATCCACAACAAAGGAATCTTGGTTTAGAGATTTGAATTGCTTTGTTTTTGACAGTCATCATCCTGTCCCAAACAGTTGTATTAAAATATAAATACAGCTATTGTTACCAAGTAATATGTGCAAAGACACTCTTTGTTTTACACCATCCCAGAGTTCATCCCATTCCTCTCTTTGCTGAACTTCACATCATTCCCAGTAATATCCCCAAATCTCTCTCCACTTCAAATGCCCATCATATCCTATTCCTGATCCAAGCTTCATCTCCTACCTGAGTTTCAGCTGAGGGACTGGATTCAAATACGTTGTGCTTAGAAAGAAAAGAAAGACAAATGGATTCGTTCTTTGGGCAGCAAAATGGGCTTATTGGATATGATGTGCCGACAGAGGAAGATTCTTCAACAATGCAACTTACCTATAAAACCCAAGTGACTTCTGACTCTCTTTTCATTCCTGGGGTTTTGCATTGTTGTGTAGCATGCTCTGGCAGAGGAAATGCATATTGCCACCTCCAAATATACTGCAAACATAGATATTCATAGATATGAATCTACGTAGGCCATGGAAACCAGAACCACAAAAGTTAATAATAAAAAAATTATGAGTGATCATTTTATTTAGAAAGCAAAAGAATACTATAAAGCATCTTGCAACATTCCTTTCTTGCATAATGTGCATAATGGAGGAGATAACCTATAATGTTATCAGAGAAGAAGAGTAGGATTCAGTCTCCAAATTGTCAGAAAGATACATATTTCTTAAATTCATAAGAACTATTAGAGAGTCATAGCTAAGTAGCAGAAAAACTATGAGGCTGGATGGAGAATTGAAATTTGATAAAATTTTACATTTACATTACATTTAGAGAGATGGGAAGACAAGATTAAAGACAGTAAGGAAGTGACATTGTTTCATATGTGTTCAGTCACGAAGGTTTAAAAACAGTATAATTAAGCTTGCATCTCAAAGACAGTAGCTTGTCTGATTGTGGGGAAAAGTCTCATTGTGAAAGATGGAGCAGATGTTCATGCTTGTGAGACATGGCAACAGAGATGTCTGATTTTGAGAGATCCATATTTTACAGTTGTGGAGTTTGGCATTCCTAATCTGATATAGAAAAAAATTTCTCATGTGGTACAGCATTCTCTGCTCCTCTTTACTCTTCTTTACTCCTCTACTCCACAAACTGCATTTAGAATGTTGTTATTATTTACGTAGGGAGACAATGACAATCATATGAAACTATTCCTTTCTAGACATTTTCACTAGAATACAATGTTGTAAAATTGCAGAGAGAAAGGAAAAATTACTGAGAACTAAAGGTCCATTTGGCTCTGCAAATTCTTTTGGAGGGATAGTCTCACCTTCTGATCTCAGTGGCAAATCACACGCTTTTTTTTTTTTTTTTCATTTCAAATTAGCATGGATTACTTGTGTCAGCTGCTTTTGATTACTCTGATCTCCACCCCAAACACTCTCCCTAAGAAGGGAAAGACAATACATGCATAGTAGCTGAGGGACTCTTTTTATTTTTAATTTTACTTTAAAATTTCTCTAAGCCATTTTTAATAATCGCCTCCTTCAAACAAGTGAGCCCAGCCAATTTGCCTGGGGAGACAAGAAAAGCTTCATGTCCCGAGGACTTTCTGTCTCCCATAGAGAGTTGAAATTTGGCATCACACAGTCCCATCATAGCCAAGAAATTAAAGGATTTTCTCTCCCAATAGCTAGCTGCATTCAGAGATGTTAGGCTAATAGGAATATGTGTGTATAGCCACTAGCACCTAAGATTGATAGGAAATGAGATGTGTCAGAGAATTCTCTCCAAAATTGCTGCAGCTGCTGGGTTTCTGCTAGAAAGTAAATAACAAATATATTGACATGTGTTATCCTTAGAAGAGCAGCTGCATGGATCAATGCTTTTAGAGGGGCTGTCTGACCAAGTCGGGGGTTGCGTGTGACAGTCTGAGTTGATGCCACATACACTGATGTCCTTGTTAGTCTAATTTGCCAAAGGAGAACCCAATTCTCCCTAATTGAATTCTCTGGACACTCTTCTAATGTGACACTACAATTTTATGTCATTTGGGGGGTGATAACAAGGATCTCTTCTGTATGATCTCATCACTGGCATTTCCTGAGTTGAACCACGAGGGAGACATGTGACTCCTCTGCCCTCACTCTCCAGCTCTGTTTTTCCAAACAAGCAATAAAAATGTTCTGCATAAATAAATTCTCAATCATAACTAATCATGTGAAAGCCGACAAAAGTATGTTATCCTACACTATGAAAATACTAATCAAAGCAGCTTGTCAATTGTTAAAGTTAATGATTTAGATCTGTAACACTCTGCCTAAATTTTGTAGGTAATTACATAATTACACACAGGTTAACACAATCAAAAATAGTAATTGCCTCCTCAGTTTTTAAACTGTGTCAGGATACCGCAGCCCTATTCAGGAAATGATGCTTCTCTCACAGTGTTGAAAGCCTGGGTCTGGCACAACTATTGCACTTAGGAAAGATTTTCATGCATCTGGGTCAACTCCTTTGAGGTTTAAGATTGGGAGAAGATTTGTGTGTTAGTGCTCAATCAAATTTGTTGTTAAAAACACTGCATTTACAAGTTTCTGTCTCTTACATAGGATGAGCTGGCTTACTATGCATTACACAGCGATCCATTCTAATTCATGGTGTCCTTTTCTACATGTCAAACTTTGGGACTGAAATACAAATATCTGTTTGTTTATAGACCTAAAGTGTTTCAAGACAACTTCCCTCAAAACAAGTTTCTGGAAAGCAGCCTTTTCTTTATTGATTTTTATTGTACTCTTGAATGCACGTTTTAATCAGAAAAATATCTCCTGAGGATTGACTTAAAATATTTTGTGGAATGGTGCATGAAATATTGTGATGCTTTCTAAAACTTTCAAATATATGTAACATTATTTCAACTTTGGACTCTCTTCTTCAAATCCAAAATTTGGGGAGAAAGAAAGAATGTAAGGAGACTGATAGAATACATTCCCATGGTCTTTTTTTCCCCTCTTCTTTGTTCTTGTTCACCTCTTTGATCTTCCCCTCATTCCTTTTTACTTGGTCCTTATCATGTCTCAAGGGTCGTGAGACATACTGGGGATATAAAAACAAAAGCAACACAATCTGAAAATTTAAGGAATTCCCACTACAGTTAAAAGACCAGTAGACAGGTGCTTTGAGCTAGGAATTGGAACAGAAGTATAAATAGGAGACTGCTGCTGCTGCTAAGTCGCTTCAGTTGTGTCCGACTCTGTGTGACCCCGTAGACGGCAGCCCACCAGGCTCCCCTGTCCCTGGGATTCTCCAGGCAAGAACACTGGAGTGGGTTGCCATTTCCTTCTCCAATGCATGAAGGTGAAAAGTGAAAGTAAAGTCGCTCAGTTGTGTCCGACTCTAAATAGGAGACAGAAACACTTAATTTTGCAATGAGAAGGAGAGACATTTGGGGCAGTCACTGAAAAGGTCTTTATCTGAATCATCAGTTTTCAAGATGGAAGTGTGTGTGTGTGTGTGTGTGCACGCTTGCATGTTTAGGACCTTCAGGGAGAATGAACAGCCGGTGCAAGGACATGGAAGTCTGAGAGTTTTATAGTGTTGTGTTTGGAGAAATTTGATATATCCAGAATTTATGTGTAGAAGTATTAAAGGACACCTTCAGGAAAGACTCTTATGGGGCCTAATACTTCCAGGACCACAATGTAATGACTTTTTCTTGCATCTCACATAAACATATAGGATTAATAGGCAGTCACTGATTACTTAAATCAAGATGTGTCAAAGTCATCTCATCCTTTCCTGAAGATACAGTCAGGATAGCATCTCTCCCATCTGTAAATCTGGCACGGAAAACCTTGTGCTTGTTCTTCTTTCTCCTTTTGTGTTTCTATAAAAGGAGAGAGACACACTTGGTCCATAGTGTTCAAAATGAGGTAAAGACTTTTGATTAGATATTATCATGGGCCAATAATTTCTGCTTATGATGGTGTTCAATCAAAATAATGAAATTTATCAGGCATCCACGCTTAGCTTTAGATGACAAAATGAATCTGAGGTGAAATTTATATGCTAATGCTTTATTGTATAGTTCAGGGGCAGCAAGAGTGAAGGGAGAAAGGAAGTGAGGAAGAGACAAAGAGAAAGCAAATGTAGCATAATGTGTTATTGAAGTGGCCACAGCTTCAAAAGAACGTACAGACATTTAGTTAGTCTTTTGGTGATGGCTCTGGGGAGCTATGTGGACCATGGTTTCTTATATAGTCTGCAGAGGGAACAGGGGAAGACTAATTTATCTTCTGGATCCCTCTGATTACTATTGAAAGTGTATCCCATAGGGCAAGGATCCCCAGTCTCTGAGACCTAATGCTTGATGATCTGAGATGGAGCTGATATAATAGAAGTAAGAAGTGAAAGTGTTAGTCACTCAGTTGTGTCTGACTCTTTGTGACCCCATGGACTGTAGCCCACTAGGCTCCTCTGTCCTTGGGAATTGTCTGGGCAAAAATACTGGAGTGGGTTGCTATTCTCTTCTCCAGGGGATCTTCCTGACCCAGGAATCAAACCTGGGTCTCTCACATTGTAGGAAGATTCTTTACCATCTGAGCTGCCAGGGAAGCCCCAATAGAAATAAAGTGCACTATAAATGTAATGCCCTTGAATTGTCCCCAAACCATCCTTCTACTACTCCAGTCTGTTGAAAAATTATCTTCCATGACACCAGGCCCTGGTCCCGAAAATGTTGGGAACTGCTGCCATAAAGCATTAGGTCCCTCCCTGCTTCCAGGTTGCCAGCACAGACCACCTGTGGCTGTGCTGTAGCCTGAGTTTCCAGAAGGAAAGGAATGTGAAATATAGATAAGCCCAGTGCAAGTCGGGGAAGAGAGTTTGCTAAGAGAGAAGGGTAACTCGGGAGTTTTAGAAATGGTTCTTTTGGCCAGATGCAGTGTGCTGAATGCTATCACAGACAGGAAAGAGTGTTCATCTTGAATGATGTACTTACCTTACTAACCATATGTGTTCCAAAAGTTTCTAGGTCAGTTTAGTCCTTGAGGAGTACTTGCAGATTAAGACAGACTGGAGGGAATGCAATTCCTCTGAAAAGACCTAGTTACCTACAGGACATGGGGAAGATCTGAACTATGACTCACTGTCTCTGACTGCATATTGAATGGCTGGAGGTTGCTTCCTATTTGATAACTAACATTAAGAATGTCTATCAGAATGACTTCCCCCTAGTTCACAGAGACTCTCCCCACCATCTCTTCATAATATGGCCTCTGCTTTTTAAATTGTTGTGTGCAAATGCTAAAGCTTTCATAAGCTAATTCTAACTTTCAAAAAGAACAATAGTTTGGTAAATGCTGTTACAAAAATAAGGTGTTTTCAGTTTAGGCTGACAATTCCTGCAATGCAGGTAGCTGATCCTAAGTAGACAGCATTGGCTATAGACTGTGGAGCTCAGACTGAATGAGTTATTCTTTTCCTAGTATGGTAACTTGAGATAAATGAAAAAAAGTCACACTTCCAGGCCAGGGTATGAGTTCTTTAAAACACACACAATTGCACACTTACATACATATAACATATATATTTTGATATCACCTTTCAGTATTAAGTTTGATTTAGACAACAAAATTATAATTTCTACTTTGCAAATTACATTTAAGAGTTCATTTCTTAGATTGAGGAGGCAAGACTGAAAGAAATAGCCATACCTAAACACAAGTGTGTTTTTAATCTATTTTTAATTTCTGTTTAAGTCCAACCTGAAATGTTGATCTATTGTCCTTCTTTGCATTGCATTGAACCTATTCGATGCTCTGCTCACAAATGCTAATATTTCTGTGACACGCGCAGCCTGGCTCCTACAGCTTTTGCTTCAGGCATCACCTCATTATTCTTTTCAACTCCTTATTAGAGAAAAACCACTGACCTCTTACCTGGGTCTCTCCATCCAGTTAGTACTTGTGAAAGGGCAACTCTTCTCAAGGTTTTTGTACACCTGCTGTGTTTCTAAATCACCTTATATTCTTATCTTTCCCATTTCCATCTCAGGATAGAAATATATAGACAAGGTACTATCCTTCTGCCCTTTCTTCCCTAGTCATCAAAGAGCTCATGATAACTTACCTCCATTTAAAAGATGGCTGCTTTCACAATATTATTGCTGATAAAGAGAAAAGTTCCTGTTTTTTATCTTTTAAAAATCACTTCTCTCACTTCATTTTTTTCCCCAGTTAATGACTACTAATGAGTGTTACTTAGAAAACACAACTCTGATATTATATTTCCTATGTGCTTTTATGAAAACCTTTTTTTTTTCACTATTACCACCCCCCAACCCCTACATTCCCAGTTTTAAATCTGAGTCCTTGGTACAACTAAACTTTTTTCTACTTACATTTAGACATATTTTGAACATAACATGACAAAACTTTTTTTAAATGAAGTGATTGGTCACAGCAACCAGCACTAAAGTCTCTCTATTAAAGGGAATCTTTCCCAGGACTCACACCTTCTGGTGCATTAAAGTTGATGGAAGCAAAACATCAGTCCAGAACCTGAATTTAAGATATTTCCATACAAATTCAACCAAGGGGACAATTTCCACAGATGACACCAGATTTCACAGTTTCTTTTTATTTTTTATTTCTGCGAGACTGATTTATGTAAGACTTTTTAGTTTGATCAAGGACCCTGAAAGATAGTCCTTCTACCACTTGACGTCTGTGCATCTGACGAGGTTTGAAGGTAGGGTCCAGGGGCCAGGTACCATGTGAAATGAGAGCATCAGTGTGTACAGATGATAGTTTTACAGTGTGTGCTCTGTCAGAAACCAAACCATTCCCTACAAAGGACTAACTCCAAGAGGTGAGATAGGGGCAGTTTCAGGAAAACACATACAAAAATGTCTTTGAACAATCAGAGTGGAGAGATTTATTATAAGGAATTGCAAGAGACTTATTTTTGCATGCTATAATATTTCTTAAATCAACATAATCTCCACTTTTGTCACTGAATAACTGGCTAAAGGCAAGCATTGACTCTGTACCAAGTAAGGCCTGATGTTGACATGGTAGGGATGGTGTTGCACGCATCAATGACTTCTGCTCCTCGTGTGCTTCTTTTTTCGGTGTCTGCATCCTTTTGTCCAAATATTTCTTCCTCATTTCTCAGCAATGCTGGGCTTGATGGAGAGGACGTAGAGTTTACAAAGTCTCCATAAATGAAATCTGTAAAGATATATAATTGAATTAAGTGCTTTTAATTTTATTAAGTTAATCATTTTATATGAAAAGAAGGGCCAGAGTATTGAAAAAGTTGATTAAATATTGGGGAGAGAGTTATTTTCTCTGATATAATCCTTGTGTTTGTGTTTATAGCAGTGTTGGTCACCAAGTGATTTCTCCAGCAAATGATATTATAGGAGATTTCAGCATGGGTGAAATCAGAAATGGAAAAAAAATCTATGCACAGAGAAAATAGACTTGAATTGCTAATCCAGATTCTGAAGGCTGACATACTAATATTTCTGAGCATTATCTAATGAAAATCTGAGGGCCACTTTCCAAGTGTAAGAGGTACCAGAATTACTTCTTACACAGTAAGCGGGTTTGGATGTCTTTGTCTCTTCTTCAGAGTGCAGAGTACCCTTCATACAATTTCAGAACTGCCTCAGTTGTCGATGATGGAAGTTAAGTTGATCTTGCTGAGCAAAGTCAAAGTCCTTTGTCCCAAACCATTGATGTGGCCTGGTGTGTTTTTTTCAAAGAAACCACTGAACAAATATTTTATTAGATTAATTAATTTTGAATTTGTTAAGTGTTTTAAAGATATATTCATTAAACTCTAAAAGATTGACACGTCAAGTGAAGTTGAACATTGGCAAAGCACTGAACCAACTTTCAAAATACTGATCTAAATAGGATATTAAGTATACATAGGGAAGATGGGGAAAAAGTGGCTCTAAAATGAAGACAGAGTTTGCGATGAGAATAAAAGAGAGGCATTAGGAGATGACTTATTCATCTTGGATTTGCAGCACCTAGAGCACAGCTTGATACTTGGTAGATGCTCAATATAGTCTTGTTGAATAATTGAATGACGGAGTAAATGAACAAGCCAGGCAGACAGAAGGAGGGAGATATGAAGAGCTGCTATATTTGGGTGAGTTTTCAGTAGAAGATCACCGAATGAAAAATGTTCTACTTCAATCAGGAATAAAAAGCAGAGAAACAAATGAAGTATTGGGAGAAGGAGAATAGAAAAAGCCTAGAGTTTTAAAAGTTCTTTCTATATGTAATTCACAGTAAAATCTACTAATTTAATGTGTATACTTTGGTGTTTTATTAAAGCTCAGTTTGCAACACAATATAGTTTTACAACTTTTTCATCATCCCCACAAATCTCCTAATGCCCATTTTAGCCATTTCTCACCCTATCACCAGCCCCAGGAAAACACTGATCTGCTCTCTGTCTCTAATGATTTTGCTAGTTTTAGAAACTCCACATAAATGTAATTGTATCATATGTATACTTTCTTTCACTTAGTGTAATGTTTCTAAGTTTTCATGTTGCATGGATCCACTAATTCATTCTGTGTCCCTTGTTGAGTAGTAGAACATCATGTGGATATACCACAGATTGCCGTTCAACTGTTGATGGATCTTTACATTCTCTATTATTTAAAAATTTTGAGTAATGCTGCTATGAGCATTCACATTAAGTCTTTGTGTGGACATATACTTTTATTTAGGGCTTCCCAGGTGGCTCAGAGGTTAAAGCATCTGCCTGCAATGAGGGAGACCTGGGTTTGATCCCTGGGTCAGGAAGATCCCCTGGAGAAGGAAATGGCAACCCACTCCAGTATTATTGCCTGGAGAATCCCATGGATGGAGGAGCCTGGTGGGCTACAGTCCATGGGGTCGCAAAGAGTCGGACATGACTGAACAACTTCACTTTCATACTTTCATACTTTTATTTGGGGGGATGGGGCAAGTATCTAGGAATTGGTTCTCTGAGTCATGTATTAATTGTTTGTTTAACTTTTTAGGAAACTCCCAGCTACTTTCCAAATAGAAAAACTACATCTTAACAGTTTCTTTATTGTTATTGATTGTTATTACCGAAGTTGTTTTCTCTTAATGTGTATTGGTTAAGTGATTAAACTTAACAACTAAAGTCAGTTGAGTCACTTTCTCCCAAACTTGTAAATAAAGGTGCGAGAATCACTATAGTTTTTTGAAAATTTTAAATTTTTGCCAAGGAAACCAAAGCAAAATAAAACCCAAGAGCAAGAATATAAGAAGGCCTAAAGACTTACAAGCTATAAATATGCAAACTTGAAAACTAGAGTTGATTTTCACTTAATAAATATGTTGTATAAGAATGTATTTTGCTTGTATCTTACACATACTTTTTTATATTTCAAATATTTGTATATTATTCATATTGTGCATTTAAATTGTACTATTGAAATGTAGTAATTTTAGAAAAAGGGGCTGCATGATTATGTAATTTAATTTATGCTAAATCTTAATTATCTATGGTGAAGAAAAATCATTACTACTATTCTGTATAACCAAGTATTAAATGACGGCAGTTTCCTAAATTACAAGTAGTAATTTTCAGGAGATGCTAAAAAAATGTAACAGCATTTTATTGGTGGAATAGGTTTCAGATTGTGAAACTAGATAATTTTATTATTCCCACTTGAAAAATCTTTCTTTTCAGTTTAAATAATTGTAGTATAATGTCACTTTCGAGCATTCAATGTACCACTTGGACCAAGCTTATGCAAGAAGTAAAGATGAAAATGATTAAACTGCAAAGGAATACTTTTTGGTTGGTTGCACAAAATAGCACATGATTCATTGTGAGCACTGCGTATGTATGGGCATACATATGAGCATACATATGAGCAAAATCATTCACGTTTTCCAGGTTTTTAAATCTTTTAATTATATGAAAGTAAAAGTGTTTTCAGGGAAAGGCATGTTAAAAGCTTCCTGAATAATAAAATGGCTGCTTTGGGTTTGAGAATCTATTCTCTTAAGTCACTCTAGTTGCTGAGGGTTGGCATTTCATTTCTTACAGTCTTAGTACACATGGTATGAGACAAAAAGAGCTGAGGATAAAATTCAGGCAGAAGGACCGAAAAAAGAAACGAGGAAACTTCTTTGTTTCAGCTCCTGCACCTCTCTCTTGAAAGCGCACTCTGCGATGGGCGAGGGCCGGGGGTGGGTGAGAGTGGAGATGTGAGGGCTCCATTGCACCTTGGGTGAACAGTGAGGCAGGACTAGCGTCCTCCTCAGGGTCTGCTGCCAGCTTCCATCTGAGCCTGAATGTCTCTGCAGCGTCCCCGCAGGAAGTCAGTTGGAGGCCTGGCTCTGGGGTCCTCAGAATCGCTTGTGTCTACTCTCTCACGCTGCTTCTCTTCCTTGTTCCCTTCCTGGATGATGCAAGTAACCCAAATGATCCAGGTTTTGAAATCTGTTCTTTCATTTGCACTCATGTTTCTCTTTATATTCTAAGAACAAACTTCTCCATCCTCAAAATGCATTAAGGGGAGTCAGCCAGTTAAAGGAATGAAATCACCAAAGTGAAATCCAAAGTAGAGCTAACTTATTTTAAAAAAAGGACCAGACTATGCATTGTGTGGAGCAAGGCCTTTGCTATTTTCAAAAGCTAGTGATCAAGAGTTAAGACCAAGATAAATATGAGTCAATGACTTTGGTAAGCAACTTCACAAAAGAAAAAAAGGAGAGGCTTAGAGAGGTTAACAGAAGTGACAGTCTGCTCATAGCTATAAACATTTCTGAGACTCCTTTAGCATCTCAATATTATGTCCGTTGTTCCTTTTAAGAGCCCTCATCATACCCTTGTAGACACCTCTAGCTTATTTATCACACTTATCGCTATCATTTTGAATAGTCCTAACTCTCCCAGAGTTACATAGAAGATAGTTTTCCTCTTTCTCAAATGACCACCATCAAGTGGTTTTCCCAGTCAGTAACATCTCAGGCCAATCCTATGGTTGTCTGATCACTTTCAGCTGTTATTAAAAAAAAAAAAAAAATTAGTCCAGTCAAATTTAAAATGATAACTTCATGTCCAGTATAACACTCCCATCTCTCGAACCCATGTCTGACTAACAGCTTGAATCAGGAGTGGAGCTTATCTGTTCCTTAACTTCTATTTCCGGTTGGTTTTGTACTGAAATAGACTGAAGGGACTTGACACAGGGGGTTGATTCTGTTTCTTAAATGGCTCCTGCTCTAGACCCTTGTCAGCCATTGCTCTCCCGGCTCACCACCCCCAACCCCAATCTTCAACAGGTCCATAGACACCATCTGTGGGGCAAAGTGTTCAAATGACTGCACTTCTTTGGGGTTCACCTGTAGACTCTTCAAGAGCCTCACATTACAATTTCCCAACATGAGGATCCATTCTGGCTTGATTTCAGACCCCTCCTCAGCTCCTTCCTGCCCACTCCCCACCTCCCCTAATCCTACAGCTTCTAGAGGCCTGGGTGTCTCTGCCCAACTTCTAGCCTTCTTAGATGTGGTATCAGCATGCTGATTTAAGCCCAGTTACTTCTTAAACCATAGGAAAGGCACCAATTTTTGCTAATCCACTCCTGAGGCAATTGGAATAGCACCATGCAATATTCTCATTACATATCCTATTTTAATTGCCTGATCTCTGACTTCTATTACACTACCCTGAAATGACCTTGAGCATGGGATGGAAGGGGACTGTAGTCATATCAGAATTTTCAGAACCTGGATTAGGGCCTGGTAAAGGGTAGGGGGTTCATTAAGTAGCTGTCAAAGCAGTGAGTAGATAAATTAGCAAATGCATTCTTAGAGTGAAGAAAAATCCCAGTGTATTGATGATGTTATAAAGAAAAAAAAAAACATTAATAGAATAAAACCATTTAGTAGAAGTATATTAACTAAACCTTTTCCTACTATTTATTATTTTTACATTCTGTATATGAAATCCTATGATAGTTCAGATGAATTGAGCCTTATTTGTGTACTATTTATGCTCCGTTTTTGAAACTCATCAATTTTGGGAAAAGTTGTGTCATGGAGACTGTGTGATAGACAGACTTCAGGACACCTCAGCCGAACAATCACTTTATTTAAATGTCTTGTCAAATATAAGTACCATTGACACTTGAACAACACAAGTTTGATCCACTTATGTGGATATTTTCAGTTGTAAATACAACAGTCTTACATGATTGACGGTTGAATCGAAATTTCGGATAAGGAAGGCTAACTAAATTAGATGACTTTTCTTTTTTCAACAGCGAGGAGCATCAGTGTTCCTAATCTACCAATTGTTTCAGAGTCAACTGTAGTCCTGTAGTTTTGAAGAAACACCAATTGTCCCTGGCAATAGGGTGAGTGGCATTTCTCCACACCCATTTCATTAGAGCCTAGAGTTTCTACATGTGAGCACTGGGACCTTCAGGGAAGTCTGTGGGTTTTGTTGTTGTTGTGTGTGTGTGTTTGTTTTGTCCAGGCAAGGGAACATGGAAAACATATAGTAGTAGAAATTTCACTTTTGATCAGTAAAGAAAAGTTCTTAATGCGGTAATTCCTAACACACACACACACACACACGTTAATCACTCAGTTGAGTCCAACTCTGCGTCCCCATGGACTGTAGCCTGCCAGGACCCTCTGTCTATGGAATTCTCCAGGCAGGAATACTGGAGTAGGTAGCCTTTGCCTTCTCCAGGGGATCTCTCCAACCCAGGGATTGAACCTGCATCTCCTGAATTGGCAGGAAGACTCTTTACCATTTGAGCCACCTCCTAATGTTATTGGTTTTATTCTTTTTTTGTTGTTTCATTTAAAGAAAGTAAAGAAAATATTAAAACTGCATTCTGTAAATTAATATTTTTGCTTTACTTTTATATAAGTTTTGCTTAACCAACCCTAAATTCTACTGCATATCCCCAAATTGTCTGTTAATAAAAAAATTTACAGTCAACCCTCTTTGCTAACACAGCTTTTTAGAAGCTATTCTCAAGTATCAATAAAAACAAAGACAAGGGCCTCAAAGAACAGATGACTGATTCCTTGGATTCAAGGCCCTGCTCCATTACTTCCTCACTGGGGACCCTAGATCAGGAAACCACATTTTAGTTTCATCATCAATAAAGTAAGGAAGGTAATATAACTTACCACATGAGTTCATTACACAAAGAACCAAGGACTAAAGTAATTTATCAGCAGGTAAAACGTTCTGGATTACTGACACTTTACCAAAGGCGCATGGTTGGTTGTCTGTTTTAAGCACTCAATGTTCAAAATGTCACATGAGAAACGTCAGTTTCAATTTCATTACCCAGGTTGCTTGTAGATTAGAAATCCAAGACACAGTGAATGTTTGCTGGCAGATATATGTGCCTCTTCTGCTAAGTCTGAACGTCCTGAATGTGGAAGTACTGGGGGCTATCCCTTGGCTGTGACTTCGGAAGGACACTCCTAGGGGTCCTTTGTTCACTGAATTTCCTTTGGAGAAAACCTTTTACAAGTACACAGCTCTTTTCCATTGAAAACGTACTATGAGCTTTACTGAAACTCTGAAAAGTTGTCAGATGAGGGATTACTGTCCCCATTTTACAGATAAGGAGAATGAAGCTCAAAGAGGTTAACTGAGGAACACAAGGTCACATCACTATTTAATAATAAAGTTAGGATTAGAACCCTGTTCCCCTGCTTTTCAACCCCGGATTCCATCTGCTGTGTATTGCCAGAAAGCCTGAAAGGTTATCATCACAACAGAAAGAAAGTTAATTCAGTTGCCAATTGATTAACCTAAAGGCGAATCCAATCAATGTTGGTCAAGAGCCGAGAGAAGTGCTTTTCTTTCCACCCTGATGTTTTTACCAGGACAGTCCAATCTCTCCCATCTGGATCGAAATCAGAATTCCAAATCTCAGAAGAAGTTGAATTACTTTTTCCTGTCTATAGTTGCATCAGTCTATTTTGTGGGGTAGTTAGATACAGTGTGAAAATTTCTGGCTGACGTCTTGGAGTAGCTCTATTATACTGATTTTTGTGGTCATCCCCAGCATCTTTCTGGATTTTTTATTGTGCATGGTGACTCTACTAAGATTTTCACATGATTCAAAATCAAAGTGTGAGGACAGCTTAGGAATTCTGTTAGGTTGATTAACATTTATAAGGTTACATCCACAGCCAAACTTCCTCCTTTGAATGGAAGGAATAGCGGCTCACATTCAAGAAAGTGTGAATGTGTGCACTTTAAATGTGGCCTTAAATCTGAACTGAGAGCTTGTTTTGCTTAACAACTGAAGGGAATCAAGATCTAGGTAAAAGTAGGAGGAAAAGATCTTATGATTACAACAGGAATATGAAATATGTGTGTTCCTTTCATTTCATAATGCATAAATTGTCATAATTTAAAGCCAGCTCTCTGTTGCAATTCTGCTTTGTGTTGCCATGATGCCCTTTTTATTATTTTCATGTTCTGTTTTTCCTTGTGAATAGAAAAGGCTGAGTGTTCATTTTGAATTAATTGGAATACATGTGCTACTTTTAGCAGAAACGTCTATATTTTCATTTATTATAATAATCAATTTTTTCTCATTAATTCTGAAACTATTCCACCTGAATATTCTATATTTCTAAAGCACAGCACTATCTGTACTTGCACATTTGTGATCTCATTTGATTCCACACATCCTATGAAGTAGAACTTTATAAAAGACGTTGTTTGCCATTGCAGATTTGTATATTACAACGAGATGAGACTTTTTGCTTTGGGGGAAATTTTATTTTGACTTGAGTATTGCATAGTTTGTGAATATGAAAACTACTGGAATAGCCTTTTATTCACAACTTCCTTACTTCAGATGATTTTTCCAGAAATGTTTGCTCCTTAAATGTTCAGATACACTATCGTCTTAAAGAACAATTAGAAAAGTGAGCAATGATGGTGATTTAAGGAAAAAAAATTGGGACGACTTCATCTTTTTATCAGAAAAATGAAATAATTCTGTAATCTAACCTGTCTCTTTAAGATGTGCAACAAGGGCCAGGAGCAAAGAATCTGCAATATTCTTTATAATTTCATGGGGTCTTCTGAGGAAATGTGCCAATTTTATGGGGACTCGTAGGGAAAAATTTTGATTTCATGTGGATTCGAGTGAAAAGGTAAATTTCATGGGATTTCTAAAAATGGCTGAATTTCTCTGGGCCCATGAAATCTATGACAGCCATGGAGAAAGTGCACCGCTCTTGTCAGAGAGTACATTTTAGTGTAGTTTGGCAAAACTTTACTTCTTACACAGCTGCTATGATGTACATGACACATTTTGAGTCTTTCTTGACCATTTACCTTTCACAGATGTATGTGAATACTAAAGGTGGTACTTTGTGTCCATAATGACAAGGTGGTTACTTTGTCAGTTGCTTAAAGCATTTGTTGGGTGGTCACAAAGACATATGACACATGTGGTTGGGGCCAAGGTCAGATGGTGGTGTTCAGAGTTTAGGTGGTCCTACTCAGGGAACAGATTAGAAAGCCCCTCAGGCCCATAGTCAGCCATAGTCTTCATAGGGTCGGGGAACGTTAGGCTTGGAGGAGATCTCAGACAGCATCCTGTGCAGGGGTTCTCCAAGGTGTTCTGAGGCCTAAATGTCTGCAAGAGTCCCCTGCAGACCTTGTTAAAAATTCAAACTCTTTGGTCTTACTCCGTGAGCTGACCCAGATTCTCAGCGGGTAGAGCTGAGAATCACCTTTTAAATTCACCTCCCAGGGTAATTCTCATCCTCATGTACAAGCACACTCCAGTTGGAGAGTCACTCTTCAAATCCAATTTTCTTTCCTATTCAGAACTGTCTATTCTATTGTCTCTCATGACTTCTAGATCTTCCGAAGACCTTTTCTTAACAGAAGGGTTGGAGCCTGGTGAGGTACCATTAGCTGGACTTGTGGCTGGATGTGGAAGAGGCTGTTGGGGGAGAAACGATGTCAGAGCTTAGGGCTGGGAGCTTGCAGCTGTGGAAGCACAGTGACAACAACAGCTATAACTCAGGCGTGTGCTGCGTTGGTGACAAAGCAACATTTCAATGATACAGCTTTTTTTTTTTTTGGTCTGAAATGGCAAACAGCTTTTGATAAAGTCCCCACCCCCTCAAAATGAAATTTTATCTCAATTTATATGGTACCTACATTCATACAAAATTCACTATAAATTAAAAGAGTGAAGCTCACTTTGTTTTAATAGGTAAATGGTGTTAGATTCTAATTCAGAGGATTAGGGAAAGATTTTTCACATACTTGATTGTCTAGTAGAACATGAAGAAGTAGTGTTTGGTACAGGAACAGTCTTCCTTATTCAGAGCCGCTGGCATTGGAAGACCTCCAGCATCTCTGGACTTTTGTCTTCTAAATGCTTATAATGCCTCCTAATTATTGGGACAACAAAGACACCCCCAAATTTCTAACCTGCCTTCTGGGGTGGTAATCTCCCTTTGAGAATCATTTTCACTGATTTTCCTACTTTTCAGCCACATCATGTACAGATCTTAGTAAAATGGAAATCTGCTCATGCAGTTCTCTTGCTTCAAGTCTTTGAATCCTTCTCCATTCCATTCAGGGTCAAGTTCAACAATATAATTTAGCACATAAAAACTAACATGGTCAGGTCCCTTTATTTCCTCTAGTTTCGTCACCCATGGCTCCAGGCATATTGGATTGTTTAAAAACCACGGTACTTTACACCTCTGTGTCTTCAGATGTGTATTTTTCTCCTTATAATATGATCTTTCTTCACTTGGCTCATCCAAAGCTCAAGCATCACATTTTTGGTAGGACCACTTAGACAGCTAACTTTGATTATATTACTTCTCCTCTAGGCTCTCAAAGAAGTCACCTAGGCATACATGATACTGGAATTATTGGTTTATTCAACCTCATAAAGTAAGAACTTTATTTCTTGGTAAATATGTATATTTTTAAACATGACCTACAAGAAACTTCGGGCTCCCTGGGTGGCTCAGACAGTGAAGAATCTGCCTGCAATGCAGGAGACCCAGGTTCAATTTCTGGGTTGGGAAGGTACCCTGGAGAAGGAAATGGCTACCCAATCCAGTATTCTTGCCTGGAGAATTCCATGGACAGAGCAACACGGAGGGCTACAGTCCATGGAATCTCAAAAAGTCGGCATGAATGAGCAACTAACACTTTGACTTTACAAGAATCTTCAAGATATGTTCTTGCATATCTGCCTATTCTCGTGATCCATCAACACTTAGTTTTTCAGCCATATCTAAAACTTGCCTTACAATTCTTAGAAGTTCCGTTACCCTAGAGCCTCTAATCTTCGAAGAAAGCAATGGCAACCCACTCCAGTACTCTTGCCTGGAAAATCCCTCTAATCTTAGACATGCTGAAAAAGTCATTTCCTTTCTCATAACCAATAGAATGCTCATTCTATAAGACTCAGCAGAAATTGTCATCGAATTCACTGGGAATCTATTAGGGGTACGTAGTATTATGCATGTAGAAGTTGTGGTGACATGGCCTAGTTTATATGGAGCTAGTAATCCAATGATCTTCCCTCTCTCCTGAGGCTAGAATGAAAGCCCTTCCTCCATACAGTCTCTAGTACAGCACTTACCTCGTAATAGTGTGTATGAACTGTAAGCTTCTTGAGAAAAGACTATGAGTCATCTTTATATTTGTGTGGTCAGCACTGGGCAGAGGGCTTAACTCATAGTAAGCACTACAAGAGTAGGTGAAAACCTGGGATGTTTACTAATTTTCAAGCTAGTCAATATATAACTTATTTAAAAGTTACTGAGAGGCAGTGTTGAGGATACCTCCTCCTTATTTTGAGTCATGATCATTATCTAGTGCAGTATTTTGAAACAGACCCTCACATAGTTTTCTAGTGATTTTTTTCCCTTTCCTTCTTCATTTCTCAGTAGTTTTCCTTCTTGAGAAAAGCCCTGGAGCTCTGACTTGCCACCTCTGATCTCTGTAGTTTCCTATACAGGAGAGGTCAGGAAGGGGAGGTTAACGTTTATACAAATCACTTAGAATGGATCCTGGGTGCAGGTGATGGAGGTCAGCTGTATGTCTCCCCTCCCCACCCTCACTGCCAAGTTAACCATCTGAAAGGAAATAATACTTCTTGAAATCCCTTTGCTTCCTAGTTACCAGAAAGTTAAAGGAAAACAGAATGGCAGGTCTGGATCCTGCAGATTGTACAGTTTCTTAATTCTCCATGGAATACTTGGATTTCTGGCTAGATAACATCTGATTTTGTTTTTCTGCATATGAGTAGGCTTCTGTGAAATATGAAGGAAATTTATAAGTTCTGAAAAAGTCTGCATGTTTATAATTTTGATTTGTAAAGTATAAGACTACAAGGCAAGCAGATGTCCCTTCGCCAATTAACATGCACTAAAAAATGAAATTTCTTGTGTTTTATTATTCTGTTTATTTAGAATGAAATGAAACAAATTAGGTCATTTCTAGCATAATAAATGACCTTAAGAAAAGTTGCAGAACTTTTCATTCTGGACTCAAGGGTAACTTTTAATAAACAGAAAATCACAGCTGTCTATATAGAAACATACTAAATGTATATTTTTAAAGTATTGCCTAAAATAGTTATTTTAAATATAAAAGTCCAATAAAACTAAAAATATTACATGCTATAAGATATTTACAAAATGATTTTAAAACAATCTTATCAAATTCCATTCCAGTAAACATTTTTACTTTTCTCCCTGAATTGCAAAATTACATTTAAAATCTATGTTACTTTTATAATAGAAAGCATGAAAGAAAAATGCTCAGATAAGAAATCCACAGACCTAGGGGCACAATACCTAAAAAAAAAATCTTTCAAATAATGTAGGTTGGGTACTAGGATCATCTTCATTGTCTGCCAGTCTAGACCACTACTCCCAGAACCAAAAGGAATTGATTTCTGGTTCTGGTTTTACCTTCTTCCAGCCAGCTTGCTTGGCAAAGAACCTTCAGTTCTCTGAGCCCCAATTTCCTTATCTGTATAAAAGAGAATTTCATTTCATAGGGTTGTTACAACCTGTAAAGTGAAACAACAAAATGAACTGTGTGTAAAAAAACATGTATACCTGTGGCGGATCCATTTCGATATATGGCAAAACCAATACAATATTGTAAAGTTAAAAAATAAAATAAAATTTAAAAAAAGAATTAATGAGCTAGATACTATATAATAGTAAAATATTATTATAATTATTGCAATGTCTTATTCTTACCTAAACCCAGCCAATCCTAAAGGAATTGACTAAAGATCAAACCAGTCAATCCTAAAGGAAATTAGTCCTGAATATTCACTGGAAGGACTGATGCTGAAGCTGAAATTCCAATAGTTTGGCTACCTTATGTGAAGAACTGACTCACTGGAAAAGACTCTGATGCTGGGAAAGATTGAAGGCAGGAGGAGAAGGGGATGACAGAGAATGAGATGGTTGAATGGCATCACCGACTTGATGGGCATAAGTTTGAGCAAGCTGTAGGAGTTGGTGAAAGACAGGGAAGCCTGGCATGCTGCAGTGCATGGGATCACAAAGAGTTGGACATGACTGAGTGACTGAACTGAACAGATTCTTACCTGAAGTAACATCTAATCCTAACTTTGTTCTTTGTGAAGATAGAAATTTCTGAGATACACTAGACATCTAGAAACTCACTAGGCTTTTTTTAAAAAAAGTCTTTTAGAATACATTAGCATTTGGCAACCCACTCCAGTGTTCTTGCCTGGAGAATCCCAGGGACGGGGGAGCCTGATGGGCTGCCGTCTATGGGGTCGCACAGAGTCAGACACGACTGAAGTGACTTAGCAGCTGCAGCAGCAGCATTCATCCTACTGGATGTATTCTTAAGATACCTCCATGATATCATCAATAAGATGGGTATTTGTAGAGTTACGTGATTTTCACAAATCAAGCTCTTAAATTGCCAGTAGGTAAGCAATGTGGAGAAACAGATATTTAAAGTAGAAACTCAAAGATACAGACATTTCTTTAAAATCAGACACCAAGTTTATTTTGGTGGCTTCAAATATATCTTAAAGAAAACACTAGCCATGTCACCAATATTTAACTCTATTTCCCTTCGAAAAGGACCATGACATAATTTTTATGAAAATATTTCATATAGTTTCATAGCTTGTTGTTGCTCTCCTCCCTTGTGTAATTATAGCATGTTAGTTTTTCCTCTTAGAATCAGAGTTTCTATTTTTGCTAGCTCTTGCTACTGATTTCACTACTGAATTCTGGGAATATCAACTTGGGCAATCAAAGGAGCTCTTTCAAGTGCTCCCACCCTCTTGAGACATGATCAAGACATAGGGTAAATTTGGGGTTCCAGCTCCTACCCCCAAATTGCAGTAGGCTGAAGCCACACTTCAGTTCACTTAGCCTTCATAAAAGATTCATGACAATCCAGGGACCGGCTGGGCTCTGACACTGCATTAGGTGTGTGAAGATCCAAGCTGCTCTCTACATAACTCAGGGCAGAATAGGGGTTGCTTTGTAGGTACCCTGGCTGTTTTAAACTTTTCTTTTAACCCAGTGACTTTGAAATTTCTCAGTGTTTTTTTGTGTGTGTGAGTGAAAAGAGAGTCAGACAGAGGAGAGCTGACGTTCCCTAGGGGCAAATCGTGTTTTCGGCTCCTCTTTATACCAAAGTTCTTCTTGCATTTTATCTTATATCTCCTCCTACAAGCTAAAGATTTGAGCAACTCTTCTTTTCTGACCAAATTTAAGAGATGGACGCTGCAAGGACATCCATCAGCCATTGGATCTTAAATGTGTTACTTGACGTATAGAAGGTAAACGCAGGAGTTTTCATTCATCCTTACCTTCTTGTTTGGCCCTTAGGCCTTTTTATTAGAGTCCCTAGATCCCCAAATCCCTAGACATTTCTGGAGAAATATTTGAAATCTTTATTTCAAAAAGCTTTTAATAAAATTATTTTTTTAATCATTGGCTACTTTATTAAGAATTAACTGAAAGTTTTTTTTTTCATTTTTTCTATTAAGACAAAGAGAGGTAATTAATAGAACTTCATGCCCTAAGACCACTTGGGCATGCTACTACATAGTAATTTAGCTGAATTTTCACAAACGTCTTAGTGAGTGGATATTACAAATGCAATTTAAAAGATTTTTTATTTTATATTAGAGTAGAATTGATTTACAATGTTGTTTTCAAGTGTCCAGCAAAATGATGTAAAGATATTCATATCTCTATTCTTTTTCAGTGTCTTCTCCCTTATAAGATATTGCAAAATACTGAGTATAGTTCTCTGTGCTATACAGTAGGTCCTTGTTGGTTATCTATCTTACATATAATAGTGTGTATATGCCTATCCTGGCCTTTCCAGGTGGCTCAGGGGTAAAGAATCCACCTAGCAATTCAGGAGGTACAGGAGACCTGGGTTTGATCCTTGAGTCGGGAAGGTCCCCTGGAGGAGGAAATGGCAACCCATTCAAGTATTCTTGCCTGAAAAATCCCATGGACAGAGGAGCATAGCAGGCTACAGTCCATGGAGTTGCAAAAGAGTCATTGAACACAACTTAGTGACCGACTAAACAACAACAATATGCCAATCCCAACCTCCAATTCATCCCTCCTCCTACTTTTCCCCCTTGGCAACCGCAAGCCCATCCTGCAAGTCAGTGAATCTGTTTCTGTTCTATAAACAAGTTTACCCACATCATTTTTTGCTAAGGTCCCACATGGAAGTAAGATCATATGATATCTGTCTACAAATGCAATTATACAAGAGCAGAAACAGTCTCAGGAAGGCTAGGTGACATACTGAAATCAAACAGCTATATGCAGTACATGCAAAATTTAAAACCAATTTTGTCTGATTCCAAAGCTCACGCTTTTCCCACTGAATCCTAATGCCTCATAGAAAGGAAAGAAATCGAGGTACATGACCTAACCAGGGAGCAACGGAGATTCATGTTTCAGTTCCCTGGTTTCTGAGCAATTCTTCCACGAAGCAGTGATAACACCACCATATATTGTTTCAGGGTTGTCAAATGTAATGGACACTGGTAAATGTTTAACTAGGACTAAGACGAAACTTAACATCGCTACCCCTTGCCTATTCATGGCCCTTTAGAACCCTCTGTAAACACTTCCTCTCAAGAGATTTCCTCTCCCCTCCAACCATGCTTTGATAGAATTTTTGGGAGACATCTACTTTCCTACCTCCCTTGCTAGATGGCACTGTGGAATAGCCAGGTTGATTAATGGTATCAGAGAAAAAGGAAGGGAACCTTAATAGGTCAATTAAGGCCTACCTTCTCCTGGATTAAAAATGATGCATGAGATATTTTGGTAACATGAGTGCATTGTAACTTCTCATTAAACAAAACTTCTCATAAAATAGATCAGAAATGAAAAAACAAAATCCTTTTGCACATGCCTCAACTCTACTTCCTGGTCCAGAATTGCCTTGAAGCAGGTGAATTTTAATTCTTTATTCACCACTGACAGTAAAGTAAGCCATTATTTGATTGGAAGTAATAGGGAGGCACTTCTGTGGAAGGGAATGAAATATATTTATTTGGTAATACTTACTCAACCTTATTTTATAACACAGGACTGTATCTGGAGCTCCAAAAGGTTCTAAAAAAAATGGAAGTAAAACCATGCAAGATTTTCCTGTCACTATCAGGGTTTCTTAGGAATCTTTAATAAGGCTCTCTTGCCTTTTCACCAGATTTCAAACTCTGTGAGGGCATGGAATCATTTATTCCCACTTATCTACAAAACTTTTTGGTTTTGAGGCTTACTGGGGAATATAACAGAAAACAAAAGCTGGACTTTTGGTAAGTAGCTAGTATTCTAGTGTGTGTGTATATGTGTGTGTTGAGGGAGACGTTATGTATGTTTACATGCATATGGCATGAGTGAAACATGATAAAATGTGTATATGTGAAAATTATTAGGTACAATAAATGGACGTGCCACTGATGATGGGTACCACGTGTGCATGCTCGGTGGCCTCAGCTGCGTCCGACTGTTCGCGACCCTATGGACTGTAGCCCATCAGGCTCCTCTACCCGTAGGATCCTCCAGGCAAGAATACTGGAGTGGGTTGTGATGCCTTCTCCAGGGGATCTTCCCAAACCAAGGATCGAACCCACGTCTCTTAAGTCTCCTGCATTGCAGGTGGATTCTTTACCCACTGAGCCACCTGGGATCAGTACACTAATGAAAAAGAAAATCAGGGTAAGGCATTTGAGAGTGACCAAAGGGGCTGTAGTTCTATCTTATACTGAATAGTCAAAAAAGCCTCTGACAGCTTATGTTTTGAGCAGAGACATGAATAAAGTGAGTGAATAAGGCCTGTGATTATCTGGGTAAGACCTTTCCAAGCAAAGGAAACAGCTGAGACAAAGGTCTTGAAATGGGGACACACCTGCCATTTTTCAGCAACAGCAAAGAAAACAGTGTGGCTGGAAGGGAGGAATGAGGGGGAGCAGTATAGAATCAGCCAATGGCTGGACTATATAAGGGCCTTCTGGGCCATCACAAAGATTTTTGATTTTACATTGAATGAAGTGGGAAACATTAGTGGGTTTTGAACAAAGAGGTCTCGCTCTGGCTGCTGTGTTCAGAATAGACTGGAGGAGCAAGCATGGACCTTTGCTAATATTTACTTCTTGTCTCTGGATAAACTTGTAGGGTCGTAGAGGGGATTGAGGGAGATAATACATATAAAGGATAGTTGAGTTCATATGCCCTAAGATCCTAAAACATGAACGTACTCAGTGTGTTAGCTGGAGAGCTGTCATAATGAAGTGGTTTGGAGATGAGCTTGGGCATTTCACTCTCTGGGTTCAATCCTAGCTCCACTTCTTATTTGTGTGATTTTGGAAGAGCTAGTTAAATCCTGCCTGCTTTTTATTTCTCATCTATAAAGTAGGAACAATAAATAATAGCATCTACTTCATAGAATCATTTTGAGTATTCAAATGAGCCCATTTCAGTAAAATACTTAGAGCATCACCTTGCATATAGCAAACACTCAATAAAGGTTTACAGTATCACTGCATAGCACTTATACTTCACAGGTTGATTTCATGTGCTCTGTCTCATAAGAGTAAACTGCATAAGTATTGTTATTCCCACTTTGCAGATAAGGGAGTTGAAGTTCAGAGAAGTGAAGTGGCTTGCTCAAGGTGACCCAGCTGGAAAGCAGTTTGTCTGGGATCAAGCCCAGATATTCCAAATCCAAGTCCTCTTTTCATTATATTCTGCTGCCTTTGAAAATTTGCATGATCTAAGGAGAACTCATGTAAATATTCAAAGGCAGCATGGGCTAAGAGGAACTCGGGCTTCCCTGTGGCTCAGATGGTACAAAATCTGCCTGCAATGTAGGAGACCTGGGTTCAACCCCTGGGTCAAGAAGATCCCTGGGATGAAGAGAATGACTACCTACTTCATCATTCTTGTCTGGAGAATCCCATGGACAGAGGAACCTGGCGGGTTAACAATCCATGGGAATGATTCCTTTTTATGAGCTTCCCAGGTGGTGCTAGTGAGAAGACCTGCCTGCCAATGCAGAAGACATAAGAGACACAGGTCTAATTCCTGGGTCAAGAAGATCCCCTGGAGGAGGGCATGGCAACCCACTCCAGTATTCTTGCCTGGAGAATCCCATGGACAGAGGAGCCTGGCAAGCTCCAGTATGTAGGATTGCAAAGAGTTGGACACGACTGAAAAGCCTTACCACCACCACCACTATCACGCAGAGGAAGTCAAGGTCAGGCTTTATAACTCTAAATTGATTATTCTATCATAGCTTTTAGAAAAATCATTGTAGAATAAATTATTATTGCATTGATGAAAGAAATGACATGAGAAAGGAGGAAGCTTTAGAGAGAAGACAACACATTCAGGTTTCTAGAACATGAAACATAGATTTGGGAGACTGGATACCCATCAGTTGGTGACACATTGTACAATTTTAAGAAAATTGTCTAACATCTTGAGTCCTTGGTTTCTTCATATGCTAAATGAAATCTCAGTATATTCTCATATCTGCTGGCTAGATTTGTGAAAATATATGCCAAGATAAAGATGGAAACATTTAGAAAAAATTGCTACATATACCACATGTGTTGCTACTATTAAACTTCTCTGAGAAAATTCAGATCTAGACACCTCTAAACTACCTTCTGGGGTTGGTTAGTAAGCATTCGCTCAAAAACTTGAATTCTTTTCACTTTTCTGAGGGGGAGGAGAGGGTAAATTAAAAACTTTTTTTCTAATGGCTTAAATTCATGGGAATTTCCCCAGCTAGCTTAGACACAATCATCCGGTCCCACCTTCTTCTTGACTTTTCATAGTAGAAGAAACTACCTTGAGTTTTTTCCCCACCATTGGTACCATGAGCACTTGAACATCCTACTTTCATGGAAATCACTGAACCAAACTGTGTATTGGTTTCACTAAGCAATTAATGGGTATATATTATGTATCAGTCATTCTACCAGGGAAGGCCAGGACAGATTAAGACATCAATTCCTGACTGGAGCTCAGAACCTGATGGAGAACACAGAACCAAGTGGAGATTGTATATGATTTGTACTGTAGCAGATAGAGACTTCTACAAAGTGCTTGGGAGGGGGTAGTAGTTCAAAGCATACCTAACTTTGACTGAGTGGGGAATATCAAGGAAGATGGGCCACAAACAATGCTTAAACCAAGCCTTAAAGCATAAGGAAAGGTTTTCCAGATAAATAATTGGAGGGGGATAAAATGAATGTTAGCAGCAGCAGCAGCAAGCACAAGAGAATGTATTGTTCTCAAGGGCATTGAAAGGAAAGGTAGGCTGGAACACAAGAGGTAATGGCAGGGATGAGACTGAATACAGAAGCAGAATTTAGAGCACTTTTTTCTGGGAGTGATACAGCAAATGGCCCGGTTTAAGTAGGACAGTAATGTAATCAGATTTGATTTATAGAAAACTTTGCTAATGGATGGATTGGAATCTGAAATACCAGTAAGGATACTATTTCAATAGGTTGAGTGAAATATTATTGAAATAGGAACTAAGGCTATGAAGCTGAGAAATGGAAACCCAATCTAAAAATAATCTAGTTTTTTTTGTTTGTTTGTTTTTGAAGTAGAATGTATAAGACTCGACCAATTGGATGTAGATGCTGAAGAAAACAGAAAAATATAAGATCAAACCAGTCAGTCCTAAAGGAAATCAGTTCTGAATATTCATTGGAAGGACTGACGCAGAAGCTGAAACTCCAATACTTTGGCCACCTGATGCGAAGAACCGACTCACTGGAAAAGACCCTGATGCTGGGAAAGATTGAAGGTGGGAGGAGAAGGGAATGACAGAGGATGAGATGTTTGGATGGCATCACTGACTCAATGGACATGAGTTTGAGTAAGGTCTGAGAGTTGGTGATGGACAGGGAGGTCTGGCATGCTGTAGTCCATGGGGCTGCAGAGTCGGACACGACTGAGCAACCAAACTGAACTGATCTGCCCATTCATAAGTTTTCATTAACAGAGGTAGAATGAAAAGAGAAGGAGGAGGTTGGCAGATAGGTAAAGGTAAAGGGATTGAAGGTCATGCATGTTATTAGCTTGGGATATATGAGGAATAGTCAGACAATGCATTTGTAGACTGTTTCATATGAGGTTTTAGAACTCAGGCAAAGATTAGGAATGGACATACAGATTTGGGAGGTTTAGAATGTGGGTGATAATTAGATAAGATAAGGAGCTCAGGATAAACATTAGGGCGAAAAGGATAACAAATAATGAGATAGTCTTGGAAACACCAACTTGAAAGAGTACATAGAGCAAGAGGAATCCATGGGATTGAAAAAAAAAAAAGGAAGCAAACAGAGCAGTTGGAAGGACAGTGAGGAGGCACTGATGTCTTTGAAGTCAAAGACAAGAGTCTGAAGCAGAGTGTAAACTCTGTAAGAATGCCCCACACTGAAAATGCTCGCTGGGTTTGGCTATTAGGAGGTCATTAGTGACCTTTACCAAAGCAGTTTTACTGTAATGGTGAGGCCAGAAGCCAAATTGCCAAAGCTTGGGAGTTAATAGGTGCTGGGGACTGTGAAGAAGCAGAGCCTGTGAGTTTGTGCCTGTTATTTTCCAGAAAAAAATTTCTTTATAACGGAAATTGGTTTAACTGGAGAGAAAGAGATACTTAACAATGTCTTGAGGATGCACAAAGGTTGAATTTGTTTGAGATGAGGAAGAAGAATTCTTTCTGCAACACTGAACTTCCACTCAATGGATGGAGTGAGGTGACTCAATCACTCACTGTGTTAAGGCTGTTTTCTGGGTTTTAACACCTTTCAATGTTCAGGGAGACTGTAACTTAGGGCATATACATCCCCATAAAGAAGAACAAATATCAGTTCCCCCCTAAACCATGAGACATTTGGGTGTCAAAATATTTCATAACAATAATAGACCAAATTATGGGAAAACTGTGATTTGTATAGGTCATTTTTCCAACTCCAGAGAATAGGAGCTAGTCAGGTGATTGGAAAAAGGTCAGAGGCTGTATGTGACTGACCAGTTTAGATAAGCTCTCAACATTATCTGATGTTTATCAAGACTGAATTCCAAACCTGGAGGCTTGCCCAGCTGCACATCCTCCCTGGCTTATGCTTTTTCCGATAGGCAAATAAGTCAGGATCAGACAGTGGCAGATACCAGGCTATATGCATATTTATAACATTGCAAACTTGCCATCAAGCTGACTAAGCCAAATTAGGCACATAAGAAATGAAAAGTTTAGATGGAAGCTGATGTTTTTAGGATTCCAGGATGTGGCTCTGCCAGATCAGTGTGTTAATGAGAGAGAGCAGCTCACATTTCAGGAAGGAAAGCAGTCTTGTTGCCCTGACAAAGGCATCAATCCCTTGATGCGGGTTCTGTGCCTTGAGGAGCCCCTCCCCACAATCACCCCAATCCCCACCCCACACCCAAGAAGCACTCATCTGACTCATTGTAAAAATGCACTCAAGGTTAGGATACTGACTGTTTGATACCAGTAGCCTTTTCTGCACACTGCAGTAATTACTCTAGAAATACGTGGCTTCTGAATTCCCTTTAATGCACAGTTCTTTGTTCCTTTCTGCTCATGTCCTCTTTCGTTTTTGAGCCATTTCCTGTCTCTCCCTTCTCAATACTCTACAGAGTTTTCAACACCTCAGTAATTACCCCTTCTAATCTCTTTTTATCTAATGAACACAGAGCTAATTTTCCTCCCCTCGCTTCACAGTTATAAACATTGACAGTATTTATCATTATGTTGCCATTTCTGTACCTTTCCCAGCTCTGATAGTCTTTCTTATAATAAACCTGAAACCCTGAAAAATATTTCAGTGGCCTATAAGGAAATGGCAACCCACTCCAGTGTTCTTGCCTGGAGAATCCCAGGGATGGCAGAGTCTGGCAGGCTGCCGCCTATGGGGTTGCACAGAGTCAGACACGACTGAAGCGACTTAGCAGCAGCAGCAGCATCCTACAACAATTAATGTCCATGGCTAATTTTTGTCAGCTCTCTAGTTTTATGTCACTCTGCTTTGAATGTTTTGGATGCCACTGAGTAAATGGTTTCAAATTTCTCTTCCCTTTTGGCTCTAGGTCCTTCTCTTGGTCCATATAAACTGTCTTAGTCTGTTTGGGCTGCTGTAACAAAAATACCACAGGCTGAGTGGTTTAAACAACAGCATTTATTTCTCACAGTTCTGGAGGCTGAGAAGTCGATGGGCAAGATGCTGGCAGATTCTGAATCTGGTGAGAGCTCGGTTCCTATTCATAGGAATTTTACTGTGTCTTCACGTGGCAGAAGTAGTGGGAAAGCTCTCTTCGGCCTCTTCTATCAGGGCACTAATCCCATTCATGAGGGCCTCACCCTCCTGAGCTAATCACCTTCCATAGGCCCCACCTCCTAATATCATTACACTTGGGGTCAGAATTTCAACATATGCATTTTGGGGTCACGTAGACATTCAGTCCACAACATGAGCTGAATAGCTCGTGAGCATTTTAGGCTTTATTTTCTATGGCTTTTATATGCATTGACTTCTCTATCTGTATTAACATGTTCCTAGAATGGACTCATACCTCAGTCACTCATATTCTCATGTTTAGAATGATTGAGCAAGTCAGTTGTTCCAGGCTCAGTGAAAAGCCTATACCATATGTATTCCATTTGTTTTTTTTCTTACATAGCTGTCTCTCTATCTTAGGTCCCAGCCTGAAAATAAAACAGGACTTCACTTGTCAAAATGTGGAATGTAAGGAAAAATGTCAAGGCTCTTTCAAAGAGGATTTATGGTTGAAGCCCATCACATCACTGTTTTTCCAAGTGAAAAGCTCTCTCTCTTAATTCTTTCCTCTTTACCCACTAAGCTTAGAGGTCCTGTCTGCTTTTGTTCCTCTCTGTATGGGTGTTCAGTCATGTCTGATTCTTTGTGACCCTGTGGACTGGAGCCCACCAGGGAATTTTCTGTGGAATTTTACAGGAAAAATCACTGGAGTAGATTGCCTTTTCGTCCTCCAGGGCATCTTCCTGATACAGGGCTTGAGCCTGAGTCTCTTGCGTCTCCTGCATTGGCAGGTGTATTCGTCACCACTGTGCCATTCCTCTCCCTTTGACTTTTACCACCCGAGCCAACACCTGGCTGCAGAGCTAGATGGGGGATTCTCTGTGACAGACGGCAGCCTCTCTCCCATCTCCCCATGCTTCCTGTGCACTGAGAAACTGACTCAGCCAAAGGCTAAGGAAGGGTTCTGGCTGTAGAACCCTCATCTTTTCATTGTCTGCACACAGCAGTTAACCTCCAAAGACTTACTTCCTGTTAAAAGCAACGTGTATCACACTCACCTTTCTGTCTGGTAAAGGAGGCTTATGCGGGGCTTTCCACTTGCACTTTCGATAAGACTAAGCTCCGTGAGAGACAGCTACATTGTGCCTTTGTCTCATTTGGGTGACACAAGGAAGGAAAGAGGTCCAACAAAGGAATATTCTGGGAAGAAAGTCTATTCCCTAATAGTTTCAGTTTATATATAGTACCTCAAGAGCCTCATGAATTTTAAAAAGGAGTTAATTTGGAAGCATGTACATATTTTATCTTCCAGAGATGTGGTGGTGGTGACTTTATTCAAAAACTCAGATAAAAGGATACTTTTAGGGCAGTAGCTGAGCAATTTACTGAAAGTATGTCTTTCACAGGGCAGTAAGCTCACAACAGAAAGGATCAAAGCAGCTGCAAGAAGACTCTGGTAGAGAGGGCTGTCTGGCCATTTAACACAGGGGACAGAGAAGTATTGGTGGTGTAAACTCATGAGATAGAGTGAAATTTGAGTCATTGAGGGAAGTTTTCTACTGCTGCCCAAAGAAATTCTGAGAAGCCCATTGTGGGAGAGAGAAGGAGACCTTCCTAGGTAAGTCAGATCAGACCTTAAGGAAGAGTGGGAAAAGTCAGAATTGGAGGTGACTCCCACAGCAATTTGTCCAGGATACTAAAATATGGCATCTGGAGAAGGGTGAGCCTGGGGTAGTGTCTCAGCTGTGGTCCAGTCCATTCCTGGTTACAGAGATGATGGGATGGGGCTGGTGGCTCAGGGAGCAATAACAGCCTCACTCATGAAAGTGGACAGACAGCAAAGGAGCTGACTCCTGGTCCTCACCCGTTAACTTCCCTAAGTGGTACCTGCAGAAGCATTGCTGCTTGTACAAGAAGAGAAACTTAAACCTATTCAGGTCAATTTAGCAAACATTTATTTGGCCCTTTATATATCAAATACTTTTTAAGATGCAGGAAAAGTCAGGGGGACCAGCACGTGGTATTGCTTTCAGGTTGTGTTCTGGGATGTTTGCTGTTGTGAGGAGACCCTTGTTTTTTCATGAGGTGATGTGTGCAAGCCCTCACACAAATGGCCTCCAATTAAACTGAGAAATTGATACAAGTTGCTGGTGAGGTACCAAGCATTCTATTTCCTGTCCAAACATCACAGATGGAGACTGTATGTAATAGAATATATTCAACCTGGTTACACTCTTAGGGAAACCTGAGAGCACCAAGTATCTATACTCTGGTTCTTGAGCTATTGGTGTCTTTAAAGACTTATATAACTGCATACCTTTGTAGTAACGAGACTGAAGGGTAAGGCTGTTTGAGGGCTTTCAGATGACTTACTTATGGCTGGGAAGTCTCCAAGTTCAAAGGGTACAGAGACAAAACAATTAGAATTACATAAACAGAGACAGTGTCAAGCTTGGCACAGAAACTGAAGGAAACAAAACAGTCATAGCGAAAAGTGAAAATCTTGCTTTAGATAGTACTGAAATAACAGTCATGTTTCTGACCACTTTCCCCTATTTCTACTACATTGAGGTTTTTTTATTTTTTGTTTTTTTAAGAGTTCTTTTTCACTCCACAAAGACAAAGGAACGTATCCAAGGACATAGGACCCTGTACTGGAGCCAAGGTTGGAGCACAGATATTTTTGGCTCCAATTCTCTGCTGAGTCCATTAGACTATGTCTCCTCTTAGTTCTATTATTTGATTTTCTGTTCTCTGTGTGTTTACATACTCAAAGTGATAAAATATATTTTTGTTCTTATGTTACTAATGCAGTAGAGGTATTTTTCAATTTTGCTGAACTACAATTCGCAAAATATGGCAAATAACTGCTTTCAACAAAATGTTTTCAAGGCATGCCTTGAAATGGGAGTTAAAAATAGGAATGCAAATGCTAATAATGGTATTGATAAAAGAAACTCTGGCTTCAAAAGCGAGAAATTCAATTAGAAAAGAGAGTGAAAGTATTTGAGGAAAATACAATATATGAGAGTACTAATGGAAAATTCAGTTTCACAGCATTATTACAAATTAGATAAAGTTTTCCACAACATAGTTCCCTGTAGATCAGCTAAGATAATAGGGGAATGGTTTGGGGACTGTCAGTTCTCTTTGACTCTAGAAATTACATCCTAAAACTTTGATCATGTTGATATTTGTAAACAATGAAAATCAGGAGTATGTACTCAAGGGTTTACCCACTCGACCCAGCTTCTCAATACTCAGACACTCATGCTGAGCCTAAACTTCATCCATCTGCGTTTGAAAGAGGTTAATGGCTCCGTCTGTATTTTAAGATCCTCTAAGGTACAAGTGAAAAACCTAGACAGCATATTCCAAAGTGACAAAGGACCATCACTTTGCTGACAAAGGACCATATAGTCAAAGTTATGGTTGTTCCTGTAGTCATGTATGGACGAGAGAGTCCAACCATAAAGAAGGCTGCGTGCTGAAGAACTGATGTTTTCAAACTGTGGTGTTGAAGACTCTTGAGAGTCCCTTGGACAGTAAGGAAGTCAACCAGTCAATCCTAAAGAAAATCAACTGTGAATATTCGTTGGAAGGACGGGTGCTGAAGCTCCAATACTTTGGCCACCTGATGCAAAGAGCTGAATCATTGAGAGAGACCCTGATGCTGGGAAAGAGTGAAAGCAAAAGAAGAGGACAGCAGAGAATGAAATGGTTAGATAGCACCACCGACTCAATGGACATGAATTTGAGCAAACTCCAGGAGATAGTGGAGGAAAGGGAAGCCTGGCATGTATCCAACTCAGTCCACAGGGTTGCAGAGTTGGATACAACTTAGTGACTGAACAACGACGACAGATATACAGGTAGGTCTAGATATATAGACAAGAACATTATGACATGAAAGTAATTTTTATTGGGTTTTGCCCAAAGGAGCTCAAAGTATTTATTAGAGTATCTGTTACTAATTTTCACAGCAACTCTGTAAGGGAAAACCATCATTACTGTCATCAACATTTTCAGAAAAATATACTCTTAAACTCTGTAGAACTTAAGAAAGCCACTGTGTCCATCTGAACAGTGCTTACAATCTAAGAGAGCCTGATAACTTAAACCTTATGGATGTCAAAGCCACTTACAGTAATGAAATGTTAAGTGCCCTCCAGAGGCACTATATTCTCCTTTTTTAAAAAACACATTCCACTTAATAACTGGAATCTTGATATTTTATATTTTGATATAAAGCTGCTTACTCTGGATCTTTCCTCAAAGGACATGGAGTTCAGTCCATCACTAAACTTTATGGAAAAGACCTGAACTTTTATCCCTGAAGACCTTATGAGCCAGAAATTTTCATATCAGATAGGAGTTTTCATATAGTATGAACAATTGCCCATAGTTAGTGTAGGGATATCAGGATAAAGATTTTTGAATACATATAGATATTTGGAATTCTTTTATATGCTGCATATAAATAATACTATGTATTTAAAAAGAGAGCTGGGTGAGGACTAATTCTTAAGCCAGCCTTTTAAAAAGTATATATTTAGGAACACTAGTTGCGTAACACACTCTTGAAATAAAAGGTCAATAAATTTGGTAAAGTCTTTGTGACTGTTCTCTTAGATATTAACCATATACAATGGTATATTAAAGACTCTGAGATGTCTTTAAGAAACATGTTGTGACCTTATAAAACCTGTCCAAACTTATTTTAACACCAAATTATTTTTCATGTTGTATCGATAAGAAACAAACACTAGGAAAATAAACTCAATTCATTTCCTCTGAGCATTTACCAAGTTAGGTACATTCCCTCTACACTGGGGGAGGTATGTTAGCCATGGTACTTGAACTCAACAAGATCACAATCTAGAAGATATACTGTATTTTGTTTATGACATTAAAAATTTTAAAAGGTTATACAAAATTATAAACGCTAAATTCCAAATGACTGAGAAAGTCAAGAACATGCCTTGGAAGTTGAAAGTAGCTAAGGAAGTAGTTTTTTAATAGGAGGTTGGTGTCATCTTTGAATTGTTTATATCTTCTAAATGCACGTTGAAACCTAATTTCCAATGTGATGATACTAGGTGGTGGAGACTTTGTAAGATAGAGCCTTCATGAATGCAATTGGTACCTATATAAAAGATTCCAGAGCGCTCCCTGGCCTCTTTTGCTAGGTGTGACACAGAAAAGACAGCCATTTATTGTCTAGAAAACAGGCCCTCACCAAGCACTGAATCAGCCAGCACCTGGATTTTGGACTTTTGAGTCTCTATAACTTTGAGAAATAAAGTTTTGTGGTTGATAAGTCACCTAGTCTTGGTGGGTTTTCAGCCACCCATTCTATCAGCCTGAATGGACTAAGTCAGGTGGACAGTCTGGGGTTATGCAGGAAGGAGCACAGCAGTCAGAGTGTGTGGGAGTGGGAGCTGGCGAGGTGAAGGAAGCTGAGCATAGTAGTCCATCTTACAACAATGAGTAAGGACTGCCTGATTGACCATATGTATGCTTTGAAAGGACAGGTTAAAGAAAATAGACTTTATTCCCCAATCATAGACTTAGCTGTATCAGTAGGTACTTAGATTTCCCCTCATAGACACCAGGGTGGCTGCTACCGCCACCTTTGCTTTTCGTTGAAAGATAGCCTCCAGCTCTGTTCATTTCCTCTAGGATTCCTCACCTCTCTGTCCAGGCACATCCACCAGATCTGAAGAAGTGGAGCAGAAATACAACTGAAGACCTACAAACCATATATCAAAATACTTAAAAATAGTAAAGTGGGAAAACTGTTAAACAGAATGTGTTCTGTCCTCCTGCACTGACAAATATGCCGTCACAGAAACCTTCAAGGCCAGGTTCCCATTTTGAATTCTTGCAGTCAGCAGATTCTAAAAGCAGTCCCTGTGATGAGCTGAGTTGTGTCCTCTTAAAATTCCTATCTTGAAGACTTGACTCCCAGTATTTCAGAATGTAACTGTACTTGGAGATGGTGACTGTAAAGAGAGAATTAAGTCAAAATGAGGTCTTTCAAGAGGCCCTAATCCAATATGATTGGCATTCTTGTAAGAAGAGGCCATTAGGACCCAGACACGTACAAGCAGAAGATTACACAGGGCCAGGGTGGTCATCTCCAAGTCGATGAGAGAAGCCTTCAAAGAAACCCACTCTTCTGACACACTGACCTCAGACTTTCAGCCTCCAGAGAAAACTGTGAGAAAATACATTTCTATTGTTTAAGTCCCCAGTCTGTGGTACTTTGCCACAGCAGCTGGAGTACTAACATGCCTGGCCCTAATCCTCAGAACCTGTAAATACAATGAGACATCACTTATCAGGTAAGTTTGTAGGGCACAGATGACCTTAAAATAGGGCTATTGTGCTACATTTTCTTGATGAGCCAAAGTAATCCCATGATCCAAGAGAAAGACATGGAACTTTCTCTGCTGGCTGAAGAGGAAGTCAGACAGATGGAAACTCCATGAACTGTTGCTGGTCTGAAGATAGAGGGGCCATGTGAAGAGGCATGCTGGGGGCCATAAAGAGCTGAGAGAATGGCCCCTGAATGACAGTCAGAAGGGAATGGGGAATGGGGGCTTAAGTCCCACAATCATGGGAAATTGATTCCTGCTCAAACCTAAGTGAGCTTGAAAGCATATCCTTTCCCAAATCCTCGGTAAGACCCTAGCCAGCCAACACCATAGCTGTGGCCTTATGAGACCCTCCACAGAAAACCCATGCAGGCCTACTGGGACTTCTGAGCAAAAAACTGTGAGATAATAAATTCATATTTTAAGTTGGTAAGTTAGTAGTAATTGGTTTATGCAGCAATTGAGCACTACTACAACATCCTTAGAGTTTTAGCTCAGCACAGGAGAATAGTGGGCCTACCGCTCATACCCTTTTTCTCCCTACCTGTAGCTCCATCCCTCACTGAGAAGTCTGGGACACTTGGACATACATGTTCCAACTTTAGCTTCCCCCTTTGTAAACACCTTTTACCTGGACCTAGACCTGTACAAATTTGTCTCCTGGCTCCACCAGGAGGCCAGAGTCAGGAAGGACGCCCACTCAAGCCCCAGAAGCAGACTCTGGGCTATCTGTGAAGGAATTATCAAGGTCACAGGTACCTGGAGTGTAGTTCAAGTTAAGGAATGAAAAGCTCTTCATGGGTAACTGTCCTGGCCTGTGGACTTCTTGCTGGGTGATGAGGATGGAGAATCAGGATGGGACCTCAAATTGCAGGACATCATTAACAGGGTCTAATGATGATATAGTCCTTAGTGGTTTTGAAATCTCAAAAAAAAAAAAAAAACACTAGAATTCCCATACAAGATAGGTTAAGAAACTTCATTAGGATGGAAAGCTAATTGAACTTTTTCCTTTTAAGTCAGAGGAATAATATGATAAAGTTAAATATGAGTTCTCTTTAATTTGAAGTTAGGTATAAGTTGGATTTGATGTGAAAGAGATTGAAGGAAGAATTTCCAGATGAGAATGCATTGCAGTTATTTGAACCCAAGGTGATGTTGGAAGTAATGATGAGAATACAGTTAAAAATATAGATGGAAAATATATTTTTTGAATTTTAAATGTTGCAACTGGAAATGTTCTATATGCAGTTAATACCATGAAATAGGGGTTCAAGAAAAGATCAGCACAGAGAGAAAAAGACACTTTACTATAATTAACACTGTGAGAATACCTCAAATTGTTAAAAGAGTGTAAAATTTTCCAGGGGTATGGGTGTGTCCGGAAGGGGTTGGGAAGAACCCTTAGAAGACCATCAAAGATCAGGTACAGAATAAGGCAAATCTGGAGACAAAATAAAAAAGAGAAAGAGCATGTTCAGAATGAAAGGCGTTTCTAGAATTTTCTTGTGGAAATGGATCAGAGTAAAAGAAAAGGTGAGGCTCTGAGCCAGATGAATGTAATCCTCTCTTTCCTTCCAAGATATGCTTCTCTTTTGCACTTCTTGCCTCTGAACCAACTTCTGATTCTCTTTATGCTGTTCTAACCTTGAGTTAATAACCTCATTTGGATTTTCTGTCTCTGAGCTGGTTCCTGTACACTGACTCTTCTTCCTCACAGGCAAGTCCTAGACTCACAGTTTTCGGTCTTATCTTTACCCTGATTTCTCCCCCATTAAAGCTGATTGTATTTAAAATCCAAGCAACACTGGGTGGTCCTCAAGGTTAAATGCAGCAATGAGGAGAATAATATTTAGGGGAAGGAGTAAGAGATGAGGTAATCATCACTGGCCTTAATATCTCTTGCAAGAAATAGTAAAAGGAAAATCAATGGATAAATAAATCATATAACCTAAGTCTTATCACTTTGTATTATTGATTTTCTAGGGAATTTTAAGAGTGTTCGATCTGAAAATTAATTTGGTGCTCATTATTTGGAGGAAGAAGGTAGAGTCAGATTTCAGGGACCTTTGTCATTACATTTCTGACTTCTGTCCTCTCAGAATGTAAAAAATGACCCCAATTTCATGGATTTCGCAGGGGAGAGAGTAAAAATATTGCATGAATACTTAGTAGAAGACTCTATGAGGGTTTCTATAATCAAGATCTCAATCTTATACACTGGGCTGTCATGAATGCATACAGATTTATTGAATGCTTACTATACCAGAGACTATTCTATGTGCAGGGTTTAGAGTGCCAACAAGAATTATGAAATTCCTGCCCTCAGGGAGTTTACATTTTAGGAATGTAGGACAAGCAAATCAAACATGAAAACAAACAAAATGCTTTCTAATACAGAAATCACCCATCTCATAGGTTAAAATCCAAATTGTTTTTTCATGTGCTCTCCAAATTTATTCTAATGGTAACATTTTTCTAATCTTAACAGCAACAAAACTTTTCCATGAATTTTAAACCTAGCCTGATAACTGGATCTTTGTTAGATGTTGTTTATTTGCTTCCCCATGACTGTAGAGTTAGTTTCTAGCAAGTGTTTGATTTACTAAGTAACCTAATCAGGGACCTGGGAGAATCATTACTCTGTTATTAGCAAAGAAATCTATTGGTCTCTGTATCTTGTCATTTTCACCTTTTTGATGGATCTAGAATCATCCTTGTCTACTTCAATTCCATGGTTACTTAACTGAACGGGCATTATACACTGCTTTGGGTTATTTCACTACTAACTGGTCTCTCTGCTTCCCAAATTAAGTGAGTCTCTAGAATTCACACCTTACCCAGAATGACCTTAAAGCTCCAATATGATCATGTCATTTCCTCGGTATCTTTCAAAGACTTCTTGTCAACCAAGGATAAGGTGTAAACAGTCATCATTTGGCTTGCACAGCTTTTTGTGACCTAGGCCTGTTCAACTCACCAGGCTCAGCCCCACCATTTTCTTCCTCCTCCTCCACTCTGATTCAGCTGCACCAGTGATCCTATGACTGGAAAGAACCGAGACTTTAGAGATGCTTTGGACTTAGTTTCAAACCAGGCTCTAACATGTCAGACATTTGGTGGGCTACTTAAAACTTTCCTCGGCTCCGTTTTGTCTTCTCTATGATGAATGCCATATCACCTGCTTCATTCTATTGTTGTGAGAACCATATAAGTTATGTTAACTTGATAGTTATGTACTTGTACATTAAATATCTAACACACAGTAAATGCTTTACATGATAGCTGTTATTAGGATTACTCACCCTTTATCTACCATATTCTTTCTCCAACGTTCACCTGTTCATAAAATAGGCTTAATTCTTTCTTCAGAATTTATCACAGACATAGTCTTCTCTGAATTAACATTAATTAAACTTAACAAGAATTAAGTTCTTAATTCTATTTGTATAACTTTCATCAAGTAACAGTTCCTCAGATCTTCAGTTTTATCATCTGTGCAATGAGGATGAATCCCTATCTTATGAGTTTCTGTAAGTGTTAAATCATTTTTGGAAAGGACAAATACCTCTATGCCTTCTTTCCCAACACCAAAAAGGTTCTCTCTCTCTCTTACTTTTCCTCTCCATTTCTTCAGTGTTTTTATTGATTCAAAATTAAAGGAAAGCTGATTGTATTTTACTAAACTATAGGTTTATTATTTGTCCCTTTAAACTTTCTGTGAAAGCCTGTGAATTATTTCTTTCTATATTTCTTTCAGAAATAGGAAGACTTTTGTTTATATCTGGTAGAATCAAGGTATGAGTCAATATGCATTTTTGTGTTTATATTTGCCAAATATAAATGCATGGTGCTTCGTAAAAAACTGCACCATCAGAGCCTACCACCCATGGAAATATTCATGTGTAGCAGATGGAATTAATGCAGATGATCCAATTTTGTGTTAGATATTGTCAAAAGAAGTACACGTCCTGTCTAGGGTGAGAAATACCTGCTTTCTCTTGAAAAAAGAGATTAAATTATTTAGAAAAGGTTCTATTAAGGATGATGGGCCAGCCCTGGAAAAGACACATTGCTTCAGCTCATGAGCAGAAAAAATTTTAAATAGGCACCTTTAAAAATTACTACACGGTTATGTCTATAAATATGCACAAGATATGCTTTGATCATTCTATTTACTTTTTTTTTTAATTTATTTTTTTTAATTTTATTTTATTTTTAAACTTTACATAATTGTATTAAGTTTTGCCAAATATCAAAATGAATCTATCACAGGTATACATGTGCTTTTAAAATAATAAGTACACAATGGTGTAAGGTTGAATTTGCAATTGTGGTATTTATACATTTCATTTTTGTTTGTAATATCCTATCTTCATTTGTAATTTGCAAATACATTCCTTTGCAAACTCTCCTGACAAAACTTCAAAATCTCCGCACAACTATGTTAACTTGAATAATATGAACTATGTGAATGTTCCTGTTGGGAGATGAACAGGATTGATAAAAGATCTTCCTAGATTTTCAATAATGAGAGGAGTGCTTATACTGCAGAAATTTCTTGTATAACCTAACAATTAGCCACTAAATGAAATCTACAGTAGGCAACCCACAGTCTCATTTCCATCTGCCTCTTTCTTCCTAAACACAATTGTCTTCAATTCGTTCTTATTCTGTGTGTTTTTAGGATCATATAGAAGTGCTTCATTTTTTGATACAATATGGAATATCGCAGCTTTAACCCCATTGGTTGAGGTGTGTCTATAATAAACTTGTGAGTTTATAGGTGTTATATGAGCAACCAATTGCTGATAAGTTACTGTGTACTATATAGCCTTATAAAAGGTTTAGTTTTCTTTCAAAATCTTTGCAAACTAGGCCATGCTGAATGATTTTTTGAATGAGTTGACTCATCTTTGGCTGTTTTCACACACACATACTCCTGCAAGAGATGAGTCACCAAGATGAGTGGACCTTGAGCACAGACTGAAGCTCTGCCAAGGTAAATATCAAGCCAAATAAATCAGCATTTCTCAGCTGGGTTGCCTGTAGACTAAGGAAGAATAAGCTACACAGACTCCCTCAAATCTCACTGAACATAGAGGAGAGGGAAGCTCCGGGGATGGGGAAATCATGACACAGCCAATCAAATCATTCTGGATTGGAAAGGCTGAGAGAAGCTAGAAGATAGAAAGTGCCATAAAAATGCGTCAAGTTAATTTCACGCTTTCCCACCTTCAACTTTTGCACAAATTAAATTTAATGCTCCTCAGCCTGACTGGTCTGCAATGCAAAAATGGTACCACATTGGTTGGGGCTGATGGAGATAAAAAGAGTTCAGTGTTATTTACAAAATAGTAAGAAAATATTTATTCTGTGATTATGAGTAGTTTCACAGTAATTAAAATGTCCTCTCCTCCTCTTTCTAAATGTACTGAAATTATTGTAATTCACACAGCATTGACATTAAATCATTTACTGTTCCTTGATATGAGATACTAAGTTAAGGTAACCAAATAGTTCAACCTCTCTTAATTTCCATTTCAACATAGAAGTGAAGGATTTTGCTCATTAGATGATAATCTTTGGCACTTTTCTGTTCTAACTCTTTCAAATTTTTAAAATTGGTGACTATCTCAAAGTAGATGTTAGAATAAAATGCCACAGGACAGGAAGATGTAGTGTGTGCATGGCCTATAATGTATGTTAACTAGATGTTAATTAGAATTTATTACAATGATCATTTTGCAATATGTATGAATATCAAATCACTGTTGTACACTTTTAATACAATGTTACATGTCAATTATACCTCAATTAAAAAAAAAATCCACAGAACAAGGAGATGTCCCTGTATGTCCATAGCCTAGACTGTATCTGGAAACAGACACATTTCATCTTTTTAAAAAATTTTTTATTTTATATTGATGTATGCTGCTGCTTCTGCTAAGTTGCTTCAGTTGTGTCCAACTCTGTGCGACCCCATAGATGGCAGCCCACCAGGCTCCCTCATCCCTGGGATTCTCCCGGCAAGAGCACTGGAGTGGGTTGCCATTTCCTTCTCCAATGCATGAAAGTGAAAAGTGAAAGTGAAGTCTCTCAGTCGTGTCCACTCTTCACGACCCCATGGACTGTAGCCTACCAGGCTCCTCCATCCATGGGATTTTCCAGGCAAGAGTACTGGAGTGGGGTGCCATTGACTTCTCTGATATTGATGTATAGTTGATGTATAATGTTGTGTTAGGTTGACACATTTTTAATAAACACTAACATTGCTGACGGAGAAGGCAATGGCAACCCATTCCAGTACTCTTGCCTGGAAAATCCCATGGACGGAGGAGCCTGGTAGGCTGCAGTCCATGGGGTCGCTAAGAGTCAGACACGACTGAGCGACTTCACTTTCACTTTTCACTTTCATGCATTGGAGAAGGAAATGGCAACCCACTCTAGTGTTCTTGCCTGGAGAATCCCAGGGATGGGGGAGCCTGGTGGGCTGCCGTCTATGGGATCTCACAAAGTCGGACACGATTGAAGCGACTTAGCAGCAGCAGCAGCAGCAACATTGCTGACACCCGTCTTCACAAAACAAACCCCAACTAACCAAACCCACACAGGACACCTGCAGTAGTTGTTGTTCAGTCAGTAAGTCGTGTCTAACTCTTTGTGGCGCCATGGACTGCCTCACACCAAACCTCCCTGTTCTTCACTGTCTCCCAGGGTTTGCTCAGATCCATTGAGTCGATGATGCCATATAACCATCTCATTCTCTGACACCCCTTCTCTTCCTGCCTCAGTCTTTCCCAGCATCAGGGTCTTTCCCAGTAAAGTTGGCCCTAAATAGTATTCGAGTGTTTGACTTTTGATATTTATGAGAAAATCACAAACAAGTGTATTCTGCGTTTGCATTTCCTCTTCTACTTCTCTGGCCTGACTTACCAAGGTATTCTGAAGAGTTTTAGTGGCTTAAGGAAAAGTCTAGATTCATTCCTTCAGGAATGAGGAAATGATAGAAACTCTTAGGAAATATGTATATTGTAAGAGCTGGGTCAAGGAAGGAACCTGGTAGAGTTGTCAAAATGTATTTGTTTTGTCCATTTTTCATCTTAGTTAACACACTCCTCCTGTGCTTATACACTCCCAGAACATTTTTTCCTACTTTATCTTAAAATATGGTTATGTTCCTAATAACTCTTGAGAGAAGCTTTTTCCCAACAGTGACTCCTGTGTAACCCACTGGTCTTGGGATGGTGAGTTAAAGCTGAAGTCAAAAGTTGCATTTTTGCTGGTGGCCTTCACTGGGTTCAACTGACTATGCTCTAATATTATTTTTTTGTTGAGGCAGAAGAGGAGGTAAGAGTTTTTTTATTTTAATATTTTCCCAGCCTGGGAATGGATATAAGGGCATTGGAGATATAAATGCAGACACTGGGTTGCTGTAGCCCGAGTCTTTGCTTCCCACTGCAAGGACCCTCTTACAAGGAGAGGTGAAGGCAGTGAACCGAACCCCAGGAGAAGGTGGCTGAAAGGCAAGAGAAAGTGTGATCACTTCAAATGAAACTAAACCTTCTTCCATCGATGATGCTTAAAGGTACCTTGATGATTTTGTTTACTGCAACATCTCCATCAAGTATGACATGAATCTCAAAGGTTTCATCTGTTCAGTAAGAATTATAGGGAATGCATACACTCTTGCCTTAAGCAATCTTAACGCATTTGTGGAAAAGTATTTTTCTTTATGCCAAGTATCTTTGAAAAAAATAATTTACTTTTTCCCTGAATATTATTTTGTTCTTTTTTCCCCTAAGCCTCCCCTTAAAATCTTGCAGCTAAGCTAACAACCTGGCTTTCTCTGCTGGAATCCATGCCCCTCCCTGTGCCCCCTAACCCAGACTCTTGGTCTGTAGACTCTCCTTTTCTTTCTCTCTTCCTTCCTCATCCTCACTGCCATCTCATGGACTGGTGGCCCTTTAATCATCTTTATTTATTAAAAAAATTAATTGATTTATTTTAATTGGAGGCTAATTACTTTACAATATTGTAGTGGGTTTTGCCATACAAAAAATTAAATTATGGCTAATTGAATTAACATGATTGACATGAATCAGCCATGGATGTACATGTGTTCCCCATCTTGACCCTTCCTCCCACCTCTCTCCCCAGCCCATCCCTCAGGGTCATCCCAGTGCACCAGCCCTGAGCACCCTGTCTCATGCATCGAACCTGGACTGGCAATGTGTTTCACATATGGTAATCATCTTTTTAAAAGATGCTCAGATAGCTCTGTGAAACTTTCTCTGTCTGTCCTAGAAGAGTTAATTGCCTCATCATTTGTGCTCCCGGAGCACCACAGAAACCCTCCTGTTACCACTTATTTAATTGTGTTGTGAGAATCTGCTCGCATCTGTTTCTCCCACAGGACTGTAAATACCCTTCAGGGCGTGACTGTGCCTTTGTCAACTTTGCATCACTAGTGTCCAGCCTAGTACCTAGACACTTGATAAATGTTTGATAAATGAATGAATCAAGAGCAGGATAAAAGGGAGTAAAGCAGAGAGCAGTATAAAAGAATGCGAGCGGGAATATAAAGTACAGCATAAAAGGCTGTCTGCTGCCCTACTGTCCCTCCCCACGTCCCTTGGGGGAGATGGGAGGGAGTACCAATGTGGACGACATGCAGCAACTTTGAAGAGGAAGCTGGAACTGGTCAACAGGATGCTGCAAAGCAAGTAAAATCACTGATCTGGTGGACTCTGGCCAGGAGAGAGAGGTTCTCATATGCCTGTGTGATAAAGGACTGGGGATTTTAAAAGCACTTAGGTATGTTTATAACTTGTGGATACAGTGGTGATCTGGAAGAAGTGACAATAATAATGATAAGATGCCAGTTATGAACTACCTACGATGTGGCAGATGTCTACTGTGCTAGGTAATTTTCTACATTATCAGTAATCATCGCAAGATCCCTGTATCTTTTTCACAGATTTATAGACAAGGGGGAGGGGGACACTAAGGAAGTTCACTTTGGGCCACATAACTGTTAAGTTTTGGAACAGTCTAACCTGGCTCCATCAAATGAGTCCATTATCAACTGTTGCCAGAGATCCAGGAAATGTTCCTAGAAATCAAAAATTAAACCATCACTCATGCAGCACAGTGGATTACCTCTAAAATGTCTAATTCTAATTATCACTGGATTCCTATGATGTGCTGCTTTTTGCCCAAAGAACTTCAGAAAGACTTTAGTCATGTCTTACAAGTGTTCCATTAGAACTTTGGCCAAAGGCTACGTTTTGCCAGAATCACCACGCTTACAGGATTTTAGAAGCTTTAACCTGCAGAAGCATTAATACAAAATACAACATTCCTCCAGAGTTTCATTTAGAATCCTCAGAAGGAAAAAATGCCTCATGCCTCACTCCGCACCCCCCATGCCCCCACCTTGGCCAAAGTCATCATGAGAGTCTTTGCTGCCTGTTGCTCTCACACCTCCTCATTCTAGGGCTGTCATGTGGTTCTTCCCAGGTTCTTTCTCCACTTCTTTATTCCCTCCTAAACATTTTCTTTCCTTCCTCTGATACCTCCGTATCATGGTAAACAAAGCTTCCCACATTTCTCTTCAAAGAAAGCTCCTTCACTTTCCTCTTTATCCAAAGCTGGAATCTCCCTTAAGGACACACACTTTTCTCCTATACTCATCGCTGGAGGCCAATGGCTGATGCTCTCAGACAAGAGCTACTGGTGAGGGCTGCCCCATCTCATCAGTTCCCATCACTCCAATCAAGCTGTCACTCTCAAGCTTTGTCACAAATCTCTGCTCCCACTGGCTAGTCTTTATTCTTCACTCTGATTTTTATAATCTTCCTTGAAGACAAGAGCAGTTTTTCATATCTTTGACTTCTCTTCAGCAATTGGCAATTCTATAGATACTCAGAATTTTTTTCTACAAATATTAAAGACAAAAATAGCAAAATCTATTTTTATTGAGACTTCTTTTCCTCTCATCACCTACTTCTGCTCACAATCAATCTGGTGGTGTTCTTTTCACCTATTTATTTATTTTTGTTATTTAATTTTAGTCTCATGCATTTAGAGCACTTAAGATTAAAATTTCCATCCAATTTCTTCTTAAACGCCATCTCAAAGTTTTGATATGAAGTACTGTCATTATTCAGTTCAAAATTATCATTTTAGGTCTGATTTTGTTTTGATCAATGGATTTTTAGAAGTGGTATCAATTTTGTACCTGTATTTTCTTTATAATTTATGCAACTTTGTTTGTTCTTGTTTGTTTGTTTGTTTTTTTCTCTCTTTCTTTTTCTTCTTCTTTTTTTAACATTGTGTTTTTGAAATTCCAAACTCTACTCTAGATTTTTAACTTTTGCTTTTTTGTATTATCAATTTTGTACCTATATTTTCTTTATAATTTTCGTGACCTTGTTTGTTTTTGTTTGTTCATTTTTTCTCTTTCTTTACCTTCTTCTTTTCTTTAACATCATATTTTTGAAATTCCAAACTCTAGATTTTTAATTTTCGCTTTTATGTATTTGTTACCAATTTTGTACCTTTAAGAACCCAATTTTCAGTACCCATTTTTCACTAGGGAGCGAGATTACTGGCTTGACTGCTCTCTCTCCCTTTGGACTCTCCTTTTTCTCCACCAGGTCGCCTGTGTCTCCTCCCTTAACCCCTCTCTACTCTACCCAACTCTGTGAATTTCTGTGTGTTCCAGATGGTGGAGAACACTTAGGGAACTGATTACTGGCTGGATCTGTCTCCCTCTTTTTCATTCCCCCCTTTTATCCTCCTGGCCACCTCTGTCACCTTCCTCCTTCTTCTCTTCACTGTATAACTCCGTGAACAACTCCGAGCGGTCCAGTTGTGGAGTGCACATAAGGAAGAGATTACTGGCTAGCCCACTCTCTCCTCTATTGATTCCACCTCATCTCATTCGGGTCACCTCTAACTCCCTCCTCCCTCTTCTCTTCTCCATGTAATGCTGTGAACCTCTCTGGGTGACACTCACGGTAGAGAAACTTTTCATCTTTAACGTAGATGTTTTATCAATGGTGCTGTATAGAAGGAGAAGCTTTGAAACTACTGTAAAAATAAGACTGATAACTGGAAGCAGGAGGCTTAAGTCCAAACCCTGACTCCAGGGAGCTCCTGACTCCAAGGAACATTAATTGACAGGAGCTCATCAAATGCCTCCATACCTGCACTGAAACCAAGCACCACACAAGGGCCAAAAGTTTCAGGGCAGGACATACCAAGCAAATTCTCCAGCAACAAGGAACACAGCCCTGAGCTCCAAGATACAGGCAGCCCAAAGTCACCCCCAAACCATAGACATCCCATAACTCATTACTGGACATTTCATTGCACTCCAGAGAGAAGAAATACAGCTCCATCCACCAGAACACCAACACAAGCTTCCCTAACCAGGAAACCTTGACAAGTCACCTGTACAAACCCACACAGAGCGAGGAAATGCCACAATAAAGAGAACTCCACAAACTGCCAGAATACAGAAAGGACACCCCAAACTCAGCAATTTAAACAAGATGAAGAGACAGAGGAATACCCAGCAGATAAAGGAACAGGATAAATGCCCACCAAACCAAACAAAAGAGGAAGAGATAGGGAATCTGCCTGAGAATTCCGAATAATGATAGTGAAATTGATCCAAAATCTTGAAATCAAAATGGAATCACAGATAAATAGCCTGGAGACAAAGATTGAGAAGATGCAAGAAAGGTTTAACAAGGACCTAGAAGAAATAAAAGAGAGTCAATATATAATGAATAATGCAATAAATGAAATTAAAAACACTCTGGAGGCAACAAATGGTTTTTTGAAAATTCTTAAAGTATATTTTAAAGTATGTTTCAAAATATATCTGTTTTGCTTTGGAAAATTTCATTTTAGTCAGAGTGCATAATACATATTCTTTAAAATTTAGTAGAGGATTACCTAGTATTTACCTCTCCCCCACTTTTAAAATGTCCTCCTGTGTATCCGAGAAAGGTGGAAATTCTCTAGTTATCAGACATAGCATTCTATATAAATCTTATAAATGAGGATTATTGTATTCTTTATCTTTACCAAGTTTTCAGTTTAGTTTACCTAAGAATAAGATGGAGAGGTGTGTTGAAAACTCCCACCATGAAGGTAGGGTATCTACTTCTCTCTTTAATTCTGGTATGTTTTTGTTTTGTATTTCTTAAGTTATTTTATAAGGTGCTATAAGTTTTGAGCACATCAATCTTCTATGCTAAAACTTTGTCGTTAAATTGTGTCCTCCTTGCTAAACTCTACTAATTCTTCCTTTGACATAAAATTAATATAGATATCTTTTATCTGAGTTGATCTTTGCTTAGTGTATCTCTTTGTGTCCTTTTCTTTTTAACCTTTTAACATCTTATATTTTAGGTGTGTCTCTTTGAAAACAGGTAAGGTTGAATTTATTCCCCAAGTTGAAATTTTTTCTCTTTTTTGAATGGAAGTCAGTTCATTGTTATGGTTGCTGATATTTGAACTCGTTTCTACCACCTATTTTGTGTTTCCTACTTGTCTCACTTCTCTATGCATTTTTCTTGATTGAGGGTTTTTTTTTTCTCATTCTATTTTTCTCTACTACTTTAGAATAAAGTCTATTTTTATTCCTTTAGGAATTATTCTCAAAATTTTAATACTCATGCTCAACAAAGGTTAATTAATTTTAATCTACTCCCCAAAAACATTAGGACTTGAGAAAACTTTGAGATCATCTCTTACCATTTACATGCTATTGTGGTCCAGTATTTCATCTTTCTCCTTTTTTTTTTTAAATTTTATTTTATTTTTAAACTTTACAATATTGTATTAGTTTTGCCAAATATCGAAATGAATCCGCCACAGGTATACCCGCGTTCCCCATCCTGAACCCTCCTCCCTCCTCCCTCCCCTACCCTCCCTCTGGGTCGTCCCAGTGCACCAGCCCCAAGCATCCAGTACCGTGCATCAAACCTAGACTGGCGACTCGTTTCAAAACCACTATGAGGTACCATTTCATGCCAGTCAGAATGGCTGCGATCCAAAAGTCTACAAGCAATAAATGCTGGAGAGGGTGTGGAGAAAAGGGAACTCTCTTACACTGTTGGTGGGAATGCAAACTAATACAACCACTATGGAGAACAGTGTGGAGATTCCTTAAAAAACTGGAAATAGAACTGCCTTATGATCCAGCAATCCCACTGCTGGGCATACACACTGAGGAAACCAGAAGGGAAAGAGACACGTGTACATCTTTCTCTTTTTTAAAGGATTTCCCTGATAGCTCAGTTGGTAAAGAATCTGTCTGCAATGCAGGAGATCCAGGTTTGATTCCTGGGTCGGGAAGCTCTGCTGGAGAAGGGATAGGCTACCCACTCCAGTGTTCTTGGGCTCCCCTTGTGGCTCAGCTGGTAAAAAAAAAATTATAAATGGAATATTCTTATTTTTATAATGTGCAGTTGTCTGTCTGATTACCCTACTTCCATTCAGCATCCTTAAGGTCTATTCACAGCGGAACAGCCAAGGAATCCTTTGTCTTAAAAACAACCAAATTTTACTTATATTAAAATTTATAAGATATATGTAGAAAAATACATCTCACATGTATAGCTTGATGAATTTTACAAAATGAATACATTCATATAACTATCCAGCTCAAGAACTGGAAGATTACCAGCATCTCAGAAGCATTTTTTTAGTCCCTTCCCAGTCATAAGACCCTTCCTTCTCTCCAAGAGCCACTATACTGAGTTGGAACACCATAGATTAGTTTGCCTAGTTTTGAATTTCATGTAAATGAAATCATGCAATACATATTCTTTTGTTCTTAGTTTCTTTCACTCACCAGTACCCAAATGAGATTCATCCATGTTGTTTAATATAATGTCCAGTTTCATTGCAGTATAGTATTTCACTGTATGAATATACCAAAATCTATCTATTCTATTATTGATAGAGATTGGGCTTGTCCCCACCTTTCTGCTATTAATGCTTTAAATAGTGTTACCAAACACATTAATGTATATATCTTTTGGAGCACATATGCACACATACCTGTATGATACATACCTAAAACTGGATTTATCACAAAATAGGACATGCTGTTGCTGTTCAGTCACCCAGTCTTGTCTGACTCTTTGTCACCCCACGCCAGGCTTCTCTGTCCCTCACCATCTCCCGAAGTTTGCCCAAGTTCATGTCCATTGCATCGGTGATGCCATCCAGCCATCTCATCCTCTGATACCCTGCTCTCCTTCTGCCCTCAATCTTTCCCAGCATCAGGGAATTTTCCAATGAGTCAGCTGTTCGCATCACATGACCAAAATACTGGAGCTTCAGCTTCAGCATCAGTCCTTCTAAAGAGTATTCAGGATTGATATCTTTAAGATTGACTGGTTTGATCTCCTTGCTGTCCAAGGGACTCTCAGAAGTCTTCTCCAGTACCAGAGTTCTGAGACATATATAGGATTATTTTGAGAAGAGGCTAAGTGGTTTTTCAAAGTATTTGTAATGATTTATATTTTATACTAATGATGAACAATGTGTAAGAGTTCCCATTGCTCAATATCCTCAATACTTTCTTTTTAATTTTTAATTTTGAGATAACCTTAGACTTACATGAGAACTGCAATATTATGACAGAGAATTACTATGTCTATTACCCAGATTCCCCTTTAGTTAACATCATACATAATCATAATGTATCAAATGTAAAGAATGAACATGGGTGTAATACTAGTAATTAAATTACACATGTTACTCAATTTCCCTAGTCCTTCTATCAGTGTTCCTTTTGTGTTCCAGGATCCAGTCCAGGATCCCACAACACACTTAGACGTCATATCTCCTTAGTCTCTCCTTTACTTGCTGACTTTGTCTTTCATGATCTTGACATTTTTAAAATGTACTGGTGGGTTCATTCATATGTAGAATATCTTTTTACTTGTGTTTGTCAAATATGTCTTCATAATTAGACCCAAGTTATGCATTCCTGGGAAGAATGCTGCAGGGGTAGAGTTCCCTTCTCAGAGCATTAAGTCAGGGTAAATAACGTTGATATGCATTCATCTTGATGATAACTTTTAATCATTTGATTAAACTGTGTGACAGTTTCTCCATTGTAAGCTTATCATTTTCCCCTTTGTGATGAATAAACAAATAGAGGAAGATGCTTTGAGAATCTGCAAATACCCTGTTTAAATTTTCTCCATACTTTTAGCACCTATAGGTGAATCCAGCTTGCATAATTAGCACTATGCTCTTCTAAAAGTGATTTTCAATTTTCTTCATATATTACTTTTTAATTTTTATAAGAAAGCATTATATCTTTTATCTCATTTACTCACATTTTTATAAGTATGATCTTGTAACTTAGAGATATTTGTTTTATGAGCTATAATCCAGTACTATTGTTGTCTATTTTGCTACTCAAGTTTTGATCTTAGCAATAAAGAGCCAAATGGAGATCATGTTCTCATCCTTTAAAAAACACACCTTTTGCACGTCTTTTTTTCCCTTTCTGGTATCACAAGTTGCTTCAGGTTCCTCTTGGGTTCTCTTGCTCCAGCCCTGGAAACAACCACATCCTCAAGAATCTCTGGTTGCTTTTACTAAAGAATAAATATTTAGACACCAAAAATTCTGGTTACTAGTTGTTCTCATGGCCACAGGGATGTCACTGCTTCTAATACTTTTTGTCAAAAGAGCTAGGAAATGTGTGTATGTATACAAATCCAGATGCTTTATCAATCATCTATCCATCTAATGTATGTATCTCTGTATCATTCTTAAAATCCATGGGTCCATACTGATGGCTATGACTCCAGCAATCTGGTGTTCATGCTCAGTTCAGTTCAATTGCTCAGTCGTGTCTGACTCCTTATGATCCCATGGACTCCAGGCCTCCCTGTCCATCACCAACTCCCGGACCTTACTCAAACTCATGTCCATTGAGTCAGTGGTGCCATCCAACCATCTCATCTGCTGTCATCCCCTTCTCCTCCTGCCTTCTATCTTTCCCAGCATCAGGGTCTTTTCAAGTGAGTCAGTTCTTCATATCAGGTGGCCAAAGTATTGGAGTTTCAGCTTCAGCATCAGTCCTTCTAGTGAACACTTAGGACTAAATTCCTTTAGGATGAAATGGTTGGATCTCCTTGCTGTCTAAGGTACTCCTCCAACTGCTGCTGCTGCTGCTGCTAAGTTGTTTCAGTCGTGTCTGACTCTGTGCAACTCCATAGACGGCACTTTCACTTTCATCAAGTAGCTCTTTAGTGCTTCATGTTCTGCCATAAGGGTGGTGTCATCTGCATATTTGAGGTTATTGATATTTCTTCCAGAAATCTTGTGCTTCATCCAGTCCAGCATTTCTCATGATGTACTCTGTATATAAGTTAAATGAACAGGGTGACAATATACAGCCTTGATATACTCCTTTCCTGATTTTGAACCAGTCTGTTGTTCCATGTCCAGATCTAACTGTTGCTTCTGGATCTGTATATATATGTTTATATATACATGTTTAACTTTATAAGAAAATTGCACACTATCTTTTAAAGTGACTGGACATTTTTAATTTCCACCAACAGTATGTGTGCATGGTATATGTAAAAGCTCTATTAACAAACCCAAGGCCATTCAGATCTAGACGTTTTATAGTTTTATATTTACATTTAGACCAATGATCTTATTTGCATTAAATCTTGTGCAAGGGATGAGATGTGGATTGCCTGTTGATATCCAATTATTCTAGCACTGCTTATCTCCATTGAATTGACCTTACATATTTGTCACAAATAAATTAACTATTTGTCAGGCCCTACTTCTGGGCTCTCTATTTTGTTCCATTGATCTGTATGTTTATTCTTTACCAATACCCCATTTTCTTGATTTATGTAACTTTATAGTAAGTCCTGAAATTGGATAGTGTGATTCCAAAAATTTATTTTTTCTTTTCTATAATTGTTCAAATCTAGTTCCTTTGGAATCAGCTGGTTGGTATCTACAAAACAAAACAAAAAATCTCCTACAGTTTTCATTTATATTGTGTTGTCTATGGAATAAATTAAATAGAATTAATAGCATTCAGGCTTCTAACATATGAATACTGTATATTTCTCCATTTACTTAGGTCTATGATTTCTTTCATGCAGTGCTTATAATTTTTAGCATACAGACCTTGAGATTTTGTTTGTATATTTCTACCTAAAATTTTACTTTTTTGGTACTATTATAAATGGTATTTTGAAAAATTTCAAGTTCATTGCAACCATACAGAAATAAAATTTACTTTTGTATACTGACCTTGTATCCTGCAATTTTTCTAAGCTCATTTACAAAGAACTTTTGTATAGATTCCTTTTTTTTTTTTTTTGGTCTCACATAATGGGATCTTAATTCCCCTACCAGGGATTGAACTTGTGTCCCTGGCAGTGGAAGTGGAGTCTTAACCACTGGCCTGCCAGGGAAGCCCCGATTCTTTGAGAAGTTATCTATAAAGACAGATTTTATTTCATCTTTTCAAGCTGGACAGCTTTTGTTTCTTTTCTTACCGTATTGTACTGGCTAAGATTTCCACTGTGATGCTGAATAGGAGTGATGAGAGAAGACATCCTTACCTTATTCTAGATCTTAAGAAGGATATATTGTCTTTCATATCTATCATGGCAACAGTTTTTCCCCAAGATAGCCTTTTTCAGGTTAAGAATGTTACCTCTATTTCTAGTTGGCTGAGACTTTTATCATAAACGGATGTTGAAATTTATTAAAAATTCTTTCTCCATTTATGAAGATGATCATATATTTTTTCTTTAGTTTCTCAATATGGTGAATTATGGTGTTTGATTTTTAAGTCTTGTCCCAGGTTTACATTCCTGGAAAAAGCACTTACTTGGTCATGATGTATTGTCCTTTTTTTATTTTACTGGATTTAACTTGGTAATATTTTGTTAATTTTTTTAGACTGTGTTTATAAGATTTATTGGTCGATAGTGTTTTTTTTTTCCCCCCTGTAATTCTTACTTGGTTCAGGAAGGGTGTGCTTGCTTTACAAAATGAGTTGTGAGTTATCTCCTATTTTCTGGAAGAGATTATACAGAATTATTATTACTTGTTCCTTAAATTTTAGCAGAATTCAGTAATGAAAGTGTGTTCTGGATCTTAAAGGTTATTTATTTCTTATTAAGTGAGTTTTGATAATTTGTGTCTTTAAGGAAATTAGCCAATTTTATATATCATTTTGATTGTGTGCATATAGATTGTCTCTAGTATTCTCTTATTTTTATGGTCTCTGGAGTCTGTAATATCACCTATTTACTTTAGATATTTGTACTTTTTATTTTCTCTCTTCCTTTTTTTCCCTTTTATAAGTCTGGCTGCAGGCTTATAAATTTTATTGATTTTCACAGTATCAATTTTTTATTGCTTTTTTCTATTGTTTTTTATTTCATTGATTTCTGCTATTAATATTTACTTCCTTCTGCTTAGTTTGTGGTCATCGCACTTCTCCTTTTCTACTTTCTTAAAGTGAAAACTTAGATAATTGACTGAGAACTTTCTAACTTTCTAATACAGCATTTAATATTATAAATTTCCTGGTAAGTATTGCTTTAGCTGCATCTTGCAAATTTTGCTATGCTATATTTTAATTTTCAGTCTGTTCAAAATATCTCCTAATTTTTCTTGAGATTTCTTATCTGACCCATGTTATTAAATTACAAAGAATTATATTAATTGCCAAATACTTGAGAATTTTCTATGTATCTTTCTGTCATTGATTGCTTCTCTAGTTCCACAATGATCTGAGAACATACTTTGTATGTATTTTCAATGTGGATTTGAAAAATGTGTGCATATACACATTTGTATCTATATTATGGTGCCACTGTTCGTAGAGTATTGAGGAGTTCCATCACTAGCCAATCTTATATTCTCATTTTTATCATGCAAACATGTGGCAACAACTGTTGTGTA
>NW_011494835.1:2578047-2586064 GCF_000754665.1 Bison bison bison
TTTAAAACTCTAAAATCTGTGTCTGCAGCATAGGTATCTATTTTATGTCCATGATTTTGTACGTACTCAAATATTTACTATACTTCTTTTCTTGGAAGTCACAAAGGCTCTTGGAATTTAATATGTCTCCAAATTATTTAAAACAAACCTACTCTTTCTATGAATATTATTTTCATTATCTACGCAGTTGCCCAACTCAGAAATATGTGGTTCGTCCTTGACTCCTTCCTTTCTTGTCTCACATTCTAATAGGCCATCAAATCCACCAATTTTATCTTCATCTGCATGTAAAATCCTTCTTATTTCTTACCCCAGTTTTTCAGTAGTATCCTAATATTTCTTTTGTCTCCAATCTTAAATTTCCTCCAAGTTTGTCTCCATACCAGTATGAATCTATTTGAAACATAAATTTAACAACTGCCTTTTGCCCACCTCTCCTTACATTTTTCTGACTTTTGCTTGCTTCACGATTGTTAGAATAAACACTTTAGCCTAGCATGGTAGGTTGCTCATAATCCAGCTGCTGCTGCTGCTGCTAAGTCGCTTCAGTTGTGTCTGACTCTGTACAACCCCATAGACGGCAGCCCAGCAGGCTCCCCCGTCCCTGAAGTGGGTTGCCATTTCCTTCTCCAATGCATAAACGTGAAAGTGAAGTCGCTCAGTCGTGTCCGACTCTTAGTGACCCCATGGACTGCAGCCCACCAGGCTCCTCCGTCCATGGGATTTTCCAGGCGAGAGTACTGGAGTGGGCTGCCATTGCCTTCTCTACTCCCCGATTTATATCAGCTTTAATACCACTCTTCCATTCTTCTTCCACTGTAAACTTTGACCACACTTAACTACTAGCAAAACATCTCCTACCCTCATCTGAAATAGTTTCGTCATATATATTAGTTTTGCTCCATAAAAATATGTTTAATAACATAATATATCACTATAACAACTATTTGCTATTTTGTGTATCTCTCCTACTAGATTATGAGATCATTCAGTTTAGGAAATGTAATTTCATCATCTACACATCCCTTCCTTATACCCAGCAAAGTGTCTGACTTATAATAAATACTTGATAAATCTTGCTTAGAATAAATGGCTAAATGAATGGAAAAGAAGAAGCAATTGATCCAGGACTGGAAACCACATATCCTACTTCTAAGTAATACATTGACTGTATTTTTAGTAGAACAATAGTTAGTTACTGCCTTGTATATCATTTCAGTAAAGGATAGGTCTTACTTTATAAACGGGTAAAAAAATATTTGCTATTTGATTTTACTTTTTAAAAAAAAACCATGTTCCAATGTCTTGAATATTCTGTAAATATATTCAGGTCTAGTATTTTTTAAAAGGATGTAAATGATATCTAATGCATTGATTTGCAACTACTCCCATAGGAGCTTGGTTGCCATTTCTACACCATCTCAACATCTCATGTTATCTTTCTACAGCATACTCCCATCCATTCCTCTCTTCACCAACTAGATGAGCTTAGTGTTATCTATGACTCATGTGCTCCCTCCAATTAATTTATAAAAGGCTAAATAAAAATTATCCCAGTTCAGGTTAAATAACAAAAGTCTTTACTCTTTATTTTGTAAATCTCTACTAGTTTCCAATCTGTATGATATTACTCTTAACCTTTGGGGCAGAGCTTTGCCAGGAATATTTTTAATGTTTAACTACATTAAATTCAATGTTTTTTCCCTTATATAAAAGCCTAGTTTTGTCCTTAAACATCTTTAAGGCTTTAGCCAATAATAAAATCTCCTTACAGACACTGAATTGATATAGCCTGGTAAGCTATAGAATGCAACATATGAATGCATTGGTTATTCAAGAAGTACAATGAAATGTAGTACTTGGATATCCTATTAAGGAATTTAGGTTTTATTGATATAAAGTTTTGAAGTATTGCCTCTTTAGGTCTGTTGGCAAGGATGGGTTATGGTGGTTTGTTTGTAAGGCATCAGGGCAATTCACTAAGCATAGAGGTTAGAACTAGTAAGCTCTTAATAGATGCTGGCCTTTGTAACTATTCTATTTTTGTTTGAATACACAATTCAGGAAGCTGTAAAAATGAATGCATTGATTTCTATAGAATCCTTAGTAATCCTAGAAAACATTTAAAAATGAGATTTTGCTATTGTTTGGTTCTTGTCACTGATATGTTTTTTGGTTCTTGGATTATATTCTTCTATAACCTAGGTTGTGAATATTGAAGGATTATTTGGTCTCAAAAATAAGAGTTGTTTTAGAAGCCCTGCTTGTGGCCTTCCTGTTTATTTCTACCTCCAACTCAACATTCTCAGCATGTATTATAAGAAATATGAGAGTTTAATATTAACTATTATGATTTTATTTTTCCTTCTCTTCCCTTTCCTGTTGAGAATTGTGTACATAATGCCCCCTTCCCTGAATGAAGATTAATGAAATGATGTACTTTCATTCACTGAATATGGCACATTTCCTCTTAAGGATTACATTAATGTCCTCTTCAAAATGTCCCTCTCCACCATCTCATGTTCTTCCCATAATTTCTGATGCTCCTTCACAGAATAGGGCACTATTCTGCATGGAATAATAGAAACAAAATGTAACAAAGATGGAAAATCAGATCTGGCATTTAGGAGACAGTTTTAATATGCCGCAAATTCTCACATCCTAAGACCACTGCAGAGAATAGACTTAATGTATGTCCTGTGGCACTGTGGTGCAGAAATAACTGATGGAAACAAATCAGCTAAAACATAGTTAAGACACCTCCTTTGTAGTAACTGTTTGAAATTAGGTTCATGTATTATTTGTGGCTGATGCAAGGCAAGGAGTCAAACCAATCAAGGTTATTAAAGAGCCCAGAGAACTTTACACCAAAAATCATATTTACCATTGCTTCCAACTTAAAAACTGTTCTCTGTTCACCTGAATTGTCCACTTTACTCACCTTATTTCTTGAACATAAAACCTCAGAATGCTTTCTCATGACGAACACTGCTTTGCTTTTTCTTTCTCCTATCTTGCTTCTCTATCTGCTCTCTACAGTGGATCCCACACCCAGCAGATCTTTTCAGCATCAGGCACATTTAATTATCTGTTTAGCACTTTCTCTTAGGATGGTCATCTGCCAAGAAAACCATCATCTCCTCATCTCTGTTACCTTTACCTACAGTAATCACTCTCACAGATATTCTGCAACAACAGGATGACAAGTGATTGTCCTGGTTCTGACCCTTCAAGTTATATCCCCCACCTCTTTTCTTCACTATGTATGCAATTCATGTGCATTGCTGCTGCTGCTGCTGCTAAGTCGCTTCAGTCGTGTCCGGCTCTGTGCGACCCAATAGACGGCAGCCCACCAGGCTCCCCCGTCCTTGGAATTCTCCAGGCAAGAACACTGGAGTGGGTTGCCATTTCCTTCTCCAATTAGGCTCTGTTAAAAGAAATATAGTACGTTGGGAGGAAGTAGCCTTACTGTCCTTTATGGGTCAGGGAACACCCAAATGAAGTGCTTCAGTCAGTGTGGGCACCAATTTTTAAAATTTTAATTGGAGGATAATTACAAAATTGTGATGGTTTTGGCCATAAATCAACATGAATTGGCCATGGGCATACATGTGTCCCCTCCCTCCTGAACCCCTCTCTCACCTCCCTGCCTACCCCAACCCTCTAGGTTGTCACAGCACTGGCTTTGGGTGCCCTGCATCATACATCAAACTCCCACTGGCTATCTATGTTACATATGGTGATATATATGTTTCAATGCTAGTCTCTGAAATCATCCTTTCCTCTCCTTCTCCCACCGAGTCCAAAATTTTGTTATGTCTGTGTCTCCTTTGCTGCCCTGCACATAGGATCATCAGAACATCTCCCTAGACACCATATAAATGCATTAATATATGATATTTCTCATTCTGACTTACTTTACTATGTAGGCTCTAGGTTCCCTAATAGGCTCTAGGTTCACCCACGTCATTAGAACTGATGAAGAGGAAAAGTTAAAATTTTACATAACCTCCTGCTCATTCTGTGTAACTCAGCTTGCTCCTTGCAAAGTCTGGATCATGTAGGTCACATACTAGGTCACAATACTAGGAACTGGAGCTTGTCTCACTCACCCTTGTCCTGCTTTTTGCAATTGCCCAGCCCCTGCAATCCTGTTTAATCATGCCTGTCCATGAAAAGGTCAGGCATCCCCCTCCTCATCTTGACCGCTGTTCCCATGCGTACAAAACCCCTTAGTTTAAACAAGCCTATTAGCAGCTAGTGTTGCCCACTATAGTCTGTCTATAAAAACTCTGTAACCTCTTTGTTCTGGGCTCAGAGCTTGGAGTGTTGACTCCTCTGGGCCCACCAGTATAATAAACTTAAATTCTCCAACTCTCCAAGTGTGGTGGTTGGTTCCTCGATTATATTGATTTCTGCAACACTGACTCAAATGTGTTTCTTTTTATAGCTGAGTAATATTCTGTTGTGTAAATGTATCACAAATTTCTTATCCATTCACCCGCTGATGGACATCTAGGTTGCTTCCATATCCTAGCTATTGTATTTATTGCACTAATCCTGGCTATTATATTGCAGCACAATTTATAGTGCTGCAATGAACTTTGGGGTAAATGTGTCTTTTCCAGTTCTGGTTTCCATAGGGTACCTGCCTAGTAGTGGAGTTGCTGGGTCATATGGTAGTTTTATTCCTAGTTTTTTTTAAGGAGTCTCCCGTTCTCCACAGCGGTTGTATCACTTTGCATTCCCACCAACAATGTAAGAAGGTTCCCTTTTCTCCACATCCTCTCCAGTACTTATTGTTTGTAGATTTTCTTGATGAAGGCCATTCTGACTGGTGTGAGATGATATCTCATTGTGGTTTTGATTTGCATTTCTCTTATAATGAGTCATACTGATCATGGTTTCATGTGTTTATTACCCATCTGTAGGTCTTTTTTTTTAAATTAATTTATTTATTTTTACTTTACAATATTGTATTGGTTTTGCCATACATCAACATGAATCTGCCACAGGTGTACACGTGTTCCCAATCCTGAACCCCTCTCCCACCTCCCTCCCCGAATCATCCCTCTGGGTCATCCCAGTGCACCAGCCCCAAGCTTCCTGTATCCTGCATCGAACCTGGACTGGTGATTCATTTCTTATATGATATTATACATGTTTTAATGCCATTCTCCCAAATCATCCCCCTACTCCCTCTCCCACAGAGTCCAAAAGACTTCTTCATTGGTGTTCAGGTTATTCAGAAGCATTAAAAAGATATCAGAAGATATCTGGAGGGCTCTTCAATATGGAAAGGTGATTTCAGGAAGACCTAGTATACATGAAGAGAAAAAGTTTATCCTGCATTTTCTCCGAGGTCCAGACTGAGTCAGTGGGTAAAGATTAGGTGGACTCCAGGTGGACTGCCGACTATGGGGTCACACAGAGTCGGACATGACTGAAGCGACTTAGCATAGAGCACAGGAAACTATTTTAAATATCTTGTCATAACCTATAATGGATAAGAATCTGAAAAGGTGTGTCTGTGTGTACAGTCAGTTTGCTGTACAACCTGAAACATTTTAAGTCAATTATACTTCAGTAAAAAATTTTTAAAAATACACCACTCTGTGGCAGAATCTAGATTTTGGTGGAGGTTTTGTGTGTGGCGACAGAAGATATAAAAACACCGTCTGTACTTTTTCCTCATTTTTGCTGTGAACCTAAAACTGCTCTAAAAATAAATGTTATTAATTAAAAAAAAAAGAAAGGAAGCAAATCCTGTTGACTCAACTTTTGCCACATATTCTATTCTTTCCACTTCCCCAGGCCGAGACACCACCATCACTCATGCCAACTGAATCAGTGAACTTCCATCTGGCCTTTCTGCTTCCACTCATTGTGTCTCCCTCAGTTCAGTTCAGTCACACAGCCATGATATGTGTGACTCTTTACGACTCCATGGACAGCAGCATACCAGGCTTCCCAGTCCATCACCAACACCCAAAGCTTGCTCAAACTTATGTCCTTGAATTGGTGATGCCATCCAACTATCTCGTCCTCTGTCGTCCCCTTCTCTTCCTGCCTTCTATCTTTCCCAGCATCAGGGTTTTTTCCAATAAGTCAGTTCTGTGCATTAGGTGGCCAAAATATTAGAACTTCAGCTTCAGCATCAGGCTTCCAATGAATAATCAGGGTTGATTTCCTTTAGAATTGACAGGTTTGATCTCCGTACAGTCCAAGGGACTCTCAAGAGTCTTCTCCAGCACCATAGTTCAAAAGCATCAATTCTTCAGCGCTCAGCGTTCTTTATAGTCCAACTCTCACATCCATACATGACTACTGGAAAAACCATTGCTTTGACTAGATGGACCTTTGTTGGTAAAGTAATGTCTCTGCTTTTTAATATGCTGTCTAAGTTTGTCATAGCTTTTCTTCCAAGGAGAAAGCGTCTTTTAATTTCATGGCTGCAGTCACCATCTGAAGTGATTTTGGAGCCCAAGAAAATAAAGTTTGCCACTATTTCCCCATCTATTTGCCATGAAGTGATGGCACCAGATGCCATGATCTTAGTTTTTTGAATGTTAATTTTAAGGCAACTTTTTCACTCTCCTTTTTCACTGTCATCAAGAGGTTCTTTAGTTCTTCACTTTCTGACACCACCCTTATTTAGACTCTCTATTTTAAGTATTCTCATATACAAATTAGGAATAATAAGAGTGCCCCCTCATAGAGTCTTTGCTGAGCACATAAGCCTGACATAGACTACATTTTCAAATATTAGCTAGTAGTAGTAGTAGCAGTTTTAGTGCTAATAAATTGTGGAACTGTCAAGCAGGTCCTTCTATATGAGAATAAGTCAGAACCAAGGTGAACTGAATAATGGACAAGAATTTAAGTATGCCTTTAAAGTTGTTTAGTCCAGAAAAAGAAATGTATATGATTTTCAATACTGTCATTTTTAAACTTACATGTTTATTTTGACAAGTGATAAGTTTTCTGATTACTTCAGGGTAAAAGAGGGGGAAAAGAGATTTGATAAGAGTATTTCCATCTTTTAACCCTTATGTAACTCAGGAATATTCTCATTCTAGGAAACACTGATGGAAAAATAAGAATTTTTTTGTGATGGTAAGCAACAGTGGAGGTGAGAAATAGATTTAAAGGACTAGATCTGATAGAGTGCTTAATGAACTATGGATGGAGGTTCATGACATTGTACAGGAGACAAGGATCAAGACCATCCCCAAAAAAAGAAATACAAAAAAGCAAATTGGCTGTCTGAGGAGGCCTTACAAATAGCTGTGAAAAGAGGAGAAGTGAAAAGCAAAGGAGAAAAGGAAATAAATACTCATTTGAATGCAGAGTTCCAAAGAATAGCAAGAAGAGATAAGAAAGCATTCCTTAGTGATCAGTGCAAAGAAATAGAGGAAAACAACAGAATGGGAAAGACTAGAGATCTCTTCAAGAAAATTAGAGATACCAAGGGAACATTTCATGCAAAGATTGGCTCAATAAAGGACAGAAATGGTATGAACCTAACAGAAGCATAAGATATTAAGAAAAGGTGGCAAGAATACACAGAACTGTACAAAAAAGATCTTCATGCCTCAGATAATCACGATTGTATGATCACTCACCTAGAGCCAGACAACCTGGAACGTGAAGTCAAGTGGGACTTAGGAAGCATCACTACGAACAAAGCTAGTGGAGGTGATGGAATTCCAGTTGAGCTATTTCAAATCCTGAAAGATGATGCTGTGAAAGGGCTGCACTCAATATGGCAGCAAATTTGGAAAACTCAGCAGTGGCCACAGGACTGGAAAAGGTCAGTTTTCATTCCAATCCCAAAGAAAGGCAATGCCAAAGAATGCTCAAACTACCACACAATTGCACTCATCTCACACACTAGTAAAGTAATGCTCAAAATTCTCCAAGCCAGGCTTCAGCAATATGTGAACCGTGAACTTCCTGATGTTCAAGCTGGTTTTCGAAAAGGCAGAGGAACCAGAGATCAAATTGCCAACATCTG
>NW_011494835.1:2586164-2590847 GCF_000754665.1 Bison bison bison
CATGGAACAACAGACTGGTTCCAAATAGGAAAAGGAGTACGTCAAGGCTGTATATTGTCATCCTGCTTATTTAACTTATATGCAGAGTACATCATGAGAAATGCTGGGCTGAATGAAACACAAGCTGGAATCAAGATTGCCAGGAGAAATATCAATAACATCAGATATGCAGATGATACCACTCTTATGGCAGAAAGTGAAGAACTAAAGAGCCTCTTAATGAACGTGAAAGAGGAGAATGAAAAAATTGCCTTAAAATTAACATTAAAAAAACTAAGATCATGGCATCCGGTCCCATCACTTCATGGCAAATAGATGGGGAAACAGTGGAACAGTGACTGACTTGATTTTTTGGGGCTCCAAAATCACTGCGGACAGTGACTGCAGCCATGGGATTAAAAGATGTTTACTCCTTGGAAGGAAAGTTATGACCAACCTAGACAGAATATTAAAAAGCAGACACATTACTTTGCCCACAAAGGTCCATCTCGTCAAGGCTATGGTTTTTCCAGTAGTCATGTATGGATGTGACAGTTGGACTATAAAGAAAGCTGAGCGCCGAAGAATTGATGCTTTTGAACTGTGGTGTTGGTGAAGACTCTTGAGAGTCCCTTTGACTGCAAGGAGATCCAACCAGTCTATCCTAAAGGAAATCAGTCCTGAATATTCATTAGAAGGACTGATGCTAAAGCTGAACTCCAATACTTCGGCCACCTGATGTGAAGAACTGACTCATTTGAAAAGACCTTGATGCTGGGAAAGAAGGAAGGCAGGAGGAGAAGGGGACGATAGAGCATGAGATGAATGGATGGCATCACTGACTCAATGGACATGAGTTTGGGTAAACTCTGGGAGTTGGTGATGGACAGGCAGGCCTGGCGTTTTGCAGTTCATGAGGTCACAAAGAGTCAGACACAACTGAGGGACTGAACTGAAGTGCAGTGAAAAGTTAATGTAAAAGTAAAATATAGCACTGTGTATAATAATTTGCCCTCAACTATGCTAAATTGTAAGGGCTTCCCTGGTGCCTCGGTGGTAAGGAATCCACCTGCCAATGTGGGAGACACAGGTTCAATCCCTAGGTCAGAAGGATCCCCTGGAGAAGGAAATGGCAACCCACTACAGTATTCTTGCATGGAGAATCCCATGAACAGAGAAGCCTGGTAGGCTACAGTCCATAGTGTTGCAAAAGAGTTGGACACAACTTAGCAAGTAAATAACAATTCTAAAATATGCATGTATATATGAAGAGGAATAGAAACACACTAATACATAAATATTGATCAAATTTTCATCAAATAGGGGTGAGAGGCTTCAGGATAACTTTCCTCTTTATGCTTTTCAGTAACTTCCAATTTTTTATACTATTGTCTCATCAGTAAACAATCCACCTGCCAATGCAGGAGACCAGGTTCGGTCCCTGGTCAGGAAGATCCTCTGGAGAAGAAAATGGCAACCCACTCCAGTATTCTTGCCTGGGAAATTCCATGGGCAAAGGAGCCTTGTGGGCTATGGTCCATAGGGTCTCAAGAGTCAGACACAACTTTGCAACTAAAACACCAGCATATTACTTTCTTAATTAGAACATAGCTTTGATTTTTATTTTTAAACTGTCTGTAAGGCAGTGCCAGCCCTATTAAACCAATTTAACAGAATGTTCAGAATGGCACATTATCTCTGAATATTTGATAAGTGCTAATTGGTGATGATGGTCATTAAACGTTTTTGGATATGTTCAAAATGACAGATTTAAAAATTCCAGGGAATTTCAGCATAGCTTAAAGGCAGAGAGGACATTATCAGGTAATACTTGAGAGCAGCTTTTAAGAATAGTGTAGGAATAAAGGGTTAAAATCACTTTTTTATTTAATAAGATACAATATGTAGAATGCATGAGAATGTCTGGTACACCACACACACTTAATACATATCAATCCTGTTTCCTTACTTGAGCTCCTGCTAACCAAGTTAGTTCCAGATTAATCCAGGACTCTCGCTGTTTTCATTGACCTCTTCCTCATACTTTCCACCCTTTTACCTCTCAAATACCATGTCTTGTACGGATATGTATACATAAGGCAGTGTCACATCTATTCAACCAATTTAACAGAATGCTCAGAATTGTCCCCTTTGTGTGACTATTTGATTGAAGATGCTGATTGATAATGATATTAAAATGGACTTTGCTATGTATATCAATATGCTAAAAATGATAGACAAAAATATTCCATGGACTTTCAGCACAGAGGGATAAAATATATATCCCTCCAAAACCTGGCACTGAGAACCCTGAAAGAGGGTTGGTTAGCATCATGGAGCTTAGACTGGGATCCTAGAATTTCTCCTTTAACATGGTGCCTCTGTAGGAGCCTGCATTTCCCTTACCATTATGCGTGTGTCCTTTTGCAAATCAGTTGCTTCCCATAGTGGTTATCACTGCTGCCTACCCAGCTTTTTAGCTATATGGGTGATACATCACTCCAGTTACCCTACCCCTGTATGCTTGACTGGACTTCCCAGGTGGCTCAGTGGTAAAGAATCCGCCTGCCAATGCAGGAGATGTGGGTTCCATCCTAGGCTGGGAAGATTCCCCTGGAGAAGGAAATGGTAACCCACACCAGAATTGTTTCCTGGGAAATCCCATGAACAAGAGGAGCCTGGTGGGTTATAGTCCATGGGTTTACAGAAGAGTTGCACAAGACTTAGCAACTGAACAGCAACAATATATTTGACTACATTACTTCTGCATTACCTGTTATTTTGTTTCCAAGGCATCTAACTTCATTCACTCACATATTTATACTTAACTGAATGTACCATTACTTTTCTCCTATTATATGTTAGATATTTCATGAATGTCTATGAATAATTATAATCTCCCTTCACATAGCTTTTTATCAGAATGAAAATAAGTCTTATTTCTTCCTGATGCATTAATCGAAAAAAGAATTGTGATTAATGACACAGATGACTCAAATATGCAATGTGCCAGTGGTATCTGATGCCATCTGTACTTCCTTAGCTAGTATGTAGCATGTAACCATGACCAGTGAGTGGCCTTACCTTGCTTCATATTCTAGCCTGAACTTTTAACTTAAATTCAATACAAAATGACAGTTGCTTTATTACTATGGAAAACATACAAATTTGTACTTGACTATTATTCATCAAGGATAACATTGTCATCAGGCCATCTCTATCTGCTTCCCACTGTAGCTGCCTGTCTCCATAAATCTGTTCAGGCTGTCACCTGTATAACTTTGCACTGCTTAACTGACAAAATTTCTTTCCTTCTTACAATATTTCAGCCACGGTAGGTTGTCTTGCCTTTTCGGTGAATAGTATTGAGTAAATGTTTTATTTTAAAATCATGATAAAAGTCTACAACTTTCTTCTTTGAGCTTTGCATTCTCTCTCTCTCGGTTCCCTATGTTCCTTTCTATTACCAACATCAGTTATTTGCTGGCTTGAGAAGCTGAAGTGACATTGCTGAGATTGTAGGGTCAGAAAAAATGGCAATGCCCACCCTAAAAATATGTCCTTTTCATTATAGGGGAATGGAATGTAAAAGTAGGAAGACAAGAAACACCTGGAGTAAGAGACAAATTTGGCCTTGGAGTACAGAATGAAGCAGGGCAAAGGCTAAAAGAGTTCTGCCAAGAAAACGCACTGGTCATAGCAAACACCCTCTCCCAGCAACACGAGAAGACTTTACACATGGACATCAACAGATGGCTGACACCGAAATCAGATTGGTTATATTCTTTGCAGCTAAAGATGGAAAAGCTCTATACAGTCAGCAAAAACAAGACCAGGAGCTGACTGTGGTTCAGATCATGAACTCCTTATTGCCAAATTCAGACTGAAATTGAAGAAGTAGGGAAAACCACTAGACCATTTAGGTATGACCTAAATCAAATCCCTTATGACTATACAGTGGAAGCGAGAAATAGATTTAAGGGACTAGATCTGACAGACAGAGTGCCTGATGAACTGTGGATGGAGGTTCATGACATTGTACAGAAGATAGGGATCAAGACCATCCCCAAGAAAAAGAAATGAAAAAAGCAAACTGGCTGTCTGAGGAGGCCTTACAAATAGCTGTGAAAAGAAGGAAAGCAAAAAGCAAAGGAGAAAAGGAAAGATAATACCCATTTGAATGCAGAGTTCCAAAGAATAGCAAAAGAAAAACAGCGAACAATGCAAAGAAATAGAGGAAAATGGAATGGGAAATATTAGAGATCTTGATGGGCTCAATAAAGGACAGAAATGGTATGGACCTAACAGAAGCAGAGGCTATTAAGAAGAGGTGACAAGAATACACAGAAGAACTGTACAAAAAAGATCTTCATGACCCAATAATCATGATGGTGTGATCATTCACCTACAGCCAGACATGGTGGAATGTGAAGTCAAGTGGGCCTTAGGAAGCATCACTATGAACAAAGCTAGTGGAGGTGATGGAATTCTAGTTGAACTATTTCAAATCCTGAAAGATGCTGCTGTGAAAGGGCTGCACTCAATATGCCAGCAAATTTGGAAAACTCAGCAGTGGCCACAGGACTGGAAAAGGTCAGTTTTCATTCCAATCCCAAAGAAAGGCAATGCCAAAGAATGCTCAAACTACCACAAAATTGCACTCATCTCACACGCTAGTAAAGTAATGCTCAAAATTCTCCAAGC
>NW_011494835.1:2592054-2592627 GCF_000754665.1 Bison bison bison
GATCATAACATATGCAGTTACACTCTACTGGGAAGACTATTCCCTGGCAGGATACCATGGTGGGAAGGCGGGCCACTAGTGTTATTTTGCTTGTAAAGCATGGTTCATGAGGATCTTCAGCATAAAACTTCTATTTAGTCAAAGTTTGTATGCTAAGTTGCTTCAGTTGTATCAGACTCTGTGACCCCATGGACTGCAGCCTACCAGGCTCCTCCATCTATGGGATTTTCCAGGCAAGAGTACTGGAGTTGGGTGCCACTACAACACTATTTACAACAGCTAGAACATGGAACCAACCTAGATATCCATTGACAGATGAATGGATAAAGAAGTTGTGGTACATATATACAATGTAATATTACTCAGCCATAAAAAGGAGAAGGCAATGGCACCCCAATCCAGTATTCTTGCCTGGAAAATCCCATGGACGGAGGAGCCTGGTAGGCTGCAGTCCATGGGGTCGCTAAGAGTCGGACACGACTGAGCGACTTCACTTTCCCTTTTCACTTTCATGCATTGGAGAAGGAAATGGCAACCCACTCCAGTGTTCTTGCCTGGAGAATCCTGGGGACG
>NW_011494835.1:2592727-2593117 GCF_000754665.1 Bison bison bison
TTATTTAACTTCTATGCAGAGTACATCATGAGAAATACTAGGGCTGGATGAAGCACAAGCTGGAATCAAGATTGCCAGGAGAAATATCAATAACCTCAGATATGCATATGACACCACCCTTATGGCAGAAAGTGAAGAGGAACTAAAAAGCCTCTTGATGACAGTGAAAGAGAAGAGTGAAAAAGTTGGCTTAAACCTCAACATTAAGAAAACTAAGATCATGGCATCCGGTCCCATCACTTCATGGCAAATAGATGGGGAAACAGTGGAAACAGTGTCAGACTTTATTTTTCTGGGTTTCAAAATCACTGCAGATGGTGATTTCAGCCATGAAATTAAAAGACACTTGCTCCTTGGAAGGAAAGTTATGACCAACCTAGACAGCATATT
>NW_011494835.1:2593217-2603274 GCF_000754665.1 Bison bison bison
TTCACTTTCCCTTTTCACTTTCATGCATTGGAGAAGGAAATGGCAACCCACTCCAGTGTTCTTGCCTGGAGAATCCTGGGGACGGGGGAGCCTGGTGGGCTGCCGTCTGTGAGGTCACACAGAGTCGGACACGACTGAAGTGACTTAGCATAGCATAGCATAAAAAGGAATGCCTTTGAGTCAGTTCTAATGAGGTGGATGAATCTAGAACCTATTATACAGAGTGAAGTATGTCAGAAAGAGAAAGATAAATATTGTATTCTAACGCATATATACTGAATCTAGAAAAACGGTACAGAAGAATTTATTTACTGGGCAGCAATGAAGAAACAGACATAGAAAATAGTCTTATGGACATGGGGAGAGGGAAGGAAAGGGTGAGATATATGGAAAGAGTAACATGGAAACTTACATTACCATAGGTAAAATAGATAACCAACAGAATTTGCTGTATGGCTCAGGAAACTCAAACAGGGACTTTGTATCAACCTAGAGGGGTGGGATGAGGAGAGAGATGGGAGGAGGTTCAAAAGGGAGGGGATATATGTATACCTATGGCTGAGTCATGTTGAGGTTTGACAGAAAACAACAAAATTCTGTAAAGCAATTATCCTTCAATAAGAAATAAATTAAAAATGATCATAGTAAAAAAAGATTATACATGTAAAAGAAAAATAGAATGTCAAGGTGCCAGGTATCTCCTATTTGGCTTTCTAGAGCTTTATTAATTAAGTGGTTTGGGTCTCTAAAGGCCACCACTCACTTTTCTAAGACCTTGACCACAGACTGTTCTATTTCTTGCCTGTTACATTTTTAGCAGACAGTTGGCTATTTGAATATAAGCTACCAAAAGTCCAATCTTCTGATATCAGCCACAATAAATCATTGGATAGATACTTAACCTTCTAGAACTCAGCCTAGGGGAAGCAATTCTTCTTATGCTCAAGGATTCATAAAAACAGCTAAAAAGTGCTGCAGGATATGCCTATTTATGGGTTATTTAACCACTCTAGTATTCTTGCCTGGAAAATCCCATGGAAAGAGGAGCCTGGTGGGCTACAGTCCATAGGGTCACAGAGTCTGACACAACTGAAGCAACTTAGCATACAAACTTTGACTAAATAGAAGTTTTATGCTGAAGATCCTCATGAACCATGCTTTACAAGCAAAATAACACTAGTGGCCCGCCTTCCCACCATGGTATCCTGCCAGGGAATAGTCTTCCCAGTAGAGTGTAACTGCATATGTTATGATCCAACTGCCTGTAGAAGTTTCCTTTGTGTGTGAGGGAGTCTGGCATAACGTGTACCATTCTTGATTGAAAGCTCTTGATGATACAGCTCTTGGAGGATTTCTCCCTCCTTCTTGGCTACATAGGCAATTTTCCTTTGTCTCTACACTCTCTTTGGAATATCTTTATTTGCAGCAGCAGCAAGACTTTGGGATATGTTAACTGGGGTTATAGGATTAAGGTTAAGGAATTGAAGTGGTTCCTGAATTGGTGAGGAGGGCCTGCCCCTAGGGGTACATACCCTGCTTCCTTGCATTAATGAAGTATGCAATCAGTTCAGTTCAGTTCAATTCAGTTGCCCAGTCGTGTCTGACTCTTTGTGATCCCATGAACCACAGCATGCCAGGCCTTGGTGTCCATCACCTACTCCCGAAGTCTACCCAAACCCATGTCCATTGAGTCAGTGATGCCATCCAACCATCTCATCCTCTGTGGTCCCCTTCTCCTCTTGCCCTCAATCTTTCCCAGCATCAGGATCTTTTCAAATGAGTCAGCTCTTCACATCAGGTGGCCAAAGTACTGGAGTTTCAGCTTCAACATCAGTCCTTCCAATGAACACCCAGGACTGATCTCCTTTAGGATGGACTAGTTGGATCTCCTTTGCAGTCCAAGGGACTCTCAAGAGTCTTCTCCAACACCACAGTTCAAAAGCATCAATTCTTTGGTGCTCAGCTTTCTTTATAGTCCAAATCTCACATCCATACATGACCACAGGAAAAACCATAGCCTTGATGAGCCATGTGTCTTTTTCAATTTTGGCTTCCTCCAGGTATATGCCTAGGAGTGGGATTGCTGGGTCATATGGTGGTTTTATTCCTAGTCTTTTAAGGAATCTCCATATCATCTTCCATAGTGGCTGTATCAATTTACAATGCCACCAACAGCACAAGAACGTTCCCTTTTCTCCACACCCTCTCCAGCATTTATTGTTTATAGACATTTTGATGATGGCCATTCTGACCAGTGTGAGGTGATATCTCACTGTAGGTTTGGTTTGCATTTCTCTAATAATGAGTGATGCTGAGCATCTTTTCATGTGTTTGTTAGCCATCTGTATGTCTTCTTTGGTGAAATGTCTGTTTAGTTCTTTTTCCCACTTTTTAATTGGGTTGTTTATTTTTCTGGTATTGAGTTGTATAAGCTGCTTGTATAGAAATTTATCTTTGACAGTTGTTTTATTTGCTATTATTTTCTCCCATTCTGAGGGTTGTCTTTTCACCTTGCTTATAGTTTCCTTTGCTGTGCAAAAGCTTTTAAGTTTAATCAGGTTCCATTTGCTTATTTTTGTTTTTATTTCCATTACTCTAGGAGATGGGTCATAGAGGATCTTGCTTTGGTTTATGTCTTTGAGTGTTCTGCCTATGTTTTCCCCTAAGAGTTTTATGGTTTCTGGTCTTACATTTAGGTCTTTAATCCATTTTGAGTTTATCTTTGTGTATGGTGTTAGGAAGTGTTCTAATTTCATTATTTTACATGTACCTGTCCAGTTTTCCCAACACCATTTATTGAAGAGGCTGTCTTTGCCCCATTGTATATTCTTGCCTCTTTTGTCAAAAATAAGGTACCCATAGGTGCATGAGTTTATTTCTGGGCTTTCTATCTTATTCCATTGGTCTATATTTCTGTTTTTGTGCCAGTACCATACTGTCTTGATGACTGTATCTTTGTAGTATAATCTGAAGTCAGGAAGATTGATTCCTCTAGTTCCATTCTTCTCAAGATTGCTTTGGCTATTCAGGGTCTTTTGTGTTACCATATGAACTGTGGAATTTTTGTTCTAGTTCTGTGAAAAATGCCATTGGTAATTTGATAGGGGTTGCATCAAATCTGTAGATTGCTTTTGGTAGTATAGTCATTTTCACAATATTGATTCTTTCTACACAGGAACATGGGATACCTCTCCATCTGTTTATGTCATCTTTGATTTCTTTCATTAGTGTCTTATAATTTTCTGTGTACAGTTCTTTTGTCTCCTTAGGTAGGTTTATTCCTGGATATTTAATTCTTTTTGTTGTAATGGTGAATGGGATTGATGCCTTCATTTCTCTTTCTGATTTTTCATTGTTAGTATATAAAAATGCAAGTGATTTCTGTGTATTGATTTTGTATCCTGCAACTTTGATAAATTCATTGATTAGCTATAGTAATTTTCTGATACTATCTTTAGTGTTTTCTATGTACAGTATCATGTCATCTGCAAACAGTGAGAGCTTTACTACTTCTTTTCTTATCTGGATTCCTTTGATTTCTTCTTCTCTGATTGCTATAGCTAGGACTTCCAAAACTATGTTGAGTAATAGTGAAGAAAATGGACAACTTTGTCTTGTTCCTGATCTTAGGGGAAATGCTTTCAGTTTTGTGGGGAATGCTTTCAGGTTTTCACCACTGAGAATGATCTTTGCTGTAGGCTAATCATATATGGCCTTTACTATGTTGAGGTAGGTTCCTTCTATGGCCATTTTTTGAAGAGTTTTGATCATAAATAGGTGCCAAACTTTGTCAAAGGCTTTTTCTACATCTATTGAGATCATCATATGGTTTTTATCTTTCAATTTGTTAATATGGTGCACCACACTGGTTGATTTGCATATATTGAAGAATTCCTTCTACTAATTTTGGTGTTTTTTTGTTCTACTTTTTCCAATTGTTTTAGGTGTAAAGTTAGGTTGCCTATTCGATGTTTTTCATGTTTCTTGAGGTAGGGTTGTATTGCTATAAACTTCCCTCTTAGAACTTCTTTTGCTGCATCCCACAGGTTTTGAGTTGTCGTGTTTTCATTGTCATTTGTTTCTACAAATTTTTTTATTTCCTTTTGATTTCTTCAGTAACCTGTTGGTTATTAAGAAATGTATTGTTTAATCTCCATGTGTTTGTGTTCTTACAGTTTTTTTCTTGTAATTGCTATCTAGTCTTTTAGCATTGTGGTCGGTAAAGATGCCTGATACAACTGCAATTTTCTTAAATTTACTGAGGTTTGGTTTGTGACCCAAGATGCGGTCTATCCTGGTGAATGTCCCGTGTGCACATGAGAAGAGGGTGTATTCTTTTGTATTGGATGGAATGTCCTGAAGATATCAAAGAGATCCATCTCATCTAATGTATGATTTAAGACTTGTGTTTCCTTATTAATTTTCTGTTTTAATGATCTGTCCATTGGTTTGAATGGGGTGTTAAAGTCTACTATTATTGTATTACTGTCAATTTCTCCTTTTATGTTTGTTAGTGTTTGTCTTATGTTATTGAGGTTCTCCTATGTTGGGTGCATAAATATTTATAATTGTTGTGTCTTCCTCTTGGATTGATCCTTGATCATTATGTAGTGTCTTTCTTTATCTCTTGTAATCTTCTTTAAGGTCTATTATGTCTGATATGAGGATTGCTACTCCAGGTTTCTTTTGCTTCCCATTTGCATGGAATATATTTTTCCATCCTCTCACTTTCAGTCTATATGTGTCTTTAGGTATGAAGTGGGTTTCTTGTAGACAGAATATGCATGGGTCTTGTTTTTGTATCCATTCAGCCAGTCTGTGTCTTTTGGTTGGAGCATTTAATCCATTTACATTTAAAGTAATTATTGATATATATGTTCCTATTGCTATTTTCTTAATTGTTTGGGGTTGATTTTGAAAAGTAGATCTTTTTTTCTTCTCTTGTATTTCTTGATTATATGAATCCCTTTAACATTCGTTGTAAAGCTGTTTTGGTGGTACTGAATTCTCTTAACTTTTGCTTGTCTGAAAAGCTTTTTATTTCTCCATTAATTTTGAATGAGCTCCTTGCTGGGTGCAGTAATTGGTTGTAGATTTTTCCCTTTCAGTGCTTTAAATATATCCTGCCATTCCTTTCTGATCTGCAGAGTTTCTGCCGAAAGATCAGCTGTTAAGTATATGGGGTTTCCCTTGTATGTTACTTGTCACTTCTCCCTTTCTGCTTTTAATATTTTTTGTGTTTAGTCTTTGTTAGCCTGATTAGTATGTGTCTTGGTGTGTTTCTCCATGGGTTTATCCTGTATGGGACTCTTTGTGCCTCTCGGACTTGATTGACTATTTGCTTTTTCCATGTTGGGGAAATTTTCAACTATAATCTCTTTCAAAATTTTCTCATACCCTTTCTTTTTCTCTTCTTCTTCTGGGACCCCTATAATTCAACTGTTGGTGCATTTGATGTTGTCCCAGAGGTCTCTCAGACTATCTTCAGCTCTTTTCATTCTTTTTACTTTATTAAGCTCTTCAGAAGTTATTTCTACCATTTTATCTTCCAGCTCACTGATTCATTCTTCTGCTTCAGGTATTCTGCTATTGATTCCTTCTAGAGTACTTTTAATTTTATTAATTGTGTTGTTTGTCTCTGAATGTTTATTCTTTAATTCTTCTAGGTCTTTGTTAAATGATTCTTGCATTTTCTTCAGTTTGTTTTCAAGGTTTTTGATCATCTTTACTATCATTATTCTGAATTCTTTTTTAGGTGGTTTGCCTATTTCCTCTTCATTTATTTGGACTTCTGTGTTTCTAGTTTGTTCCTTCATTTGTGTAATATTTCTATGCCTTTTGATTTTTTTTTTAACTTATTCTGTTTGAGGTCTCCTTTTCCAAGGCTTCAAGGAAAGCTGAATTCTTTCCTTGAAGAAGGTTGAATTCTTTCTTCCTTTTGGTTTCTGCCCTTCTAAGGTTGGTCCAGTGGTTTGTGTAAACTTTGTATAGGGTGAGATTTGTTCTGAGTTTTTGTTTTTCCTCTGATGGGCAAGGCTGAGTGTGGTGGTAATCCTGTTTGCTGATGATTTGGTTTATATTTTTATGCAGTTTCTTGTTTAGATGAGTCATCCTACACATGGTGACACTGGTGGTTGGGTGATGCTGGGTCTTGTATTCAAGTGGTTTCGTTTGTGTAAGTTCTCACTATGTGATACTCCCTAGGGTTAGTTCTCTGGTAGTCTAGGGTCTTGGAGTCAGTGCTCCCACTCCAAAGGCTCAGGGCTTGATCTTGAGTTTTGCATGCTTCTATATATTCTTTTCCACTGGTCAGGTACTCCTGTCCACTCTCAGCTGGTGTTCTGCATGCACTTCTGTGTCTGAAGATGTATTCCTGATATACCCATGGAGAGAGATGTACTCCACATCCACCTGCTCCTCTGCCATCTTGTTCTCTTGACATTCTATTTTGATGGTTCAGTCCAGTTCAGTCACTCAGTCGTGTCCAACTTTTTGCGACCCCATGAATTGCAGCACACCAGGCCTCCCTGTCCATCACCAACTCCCGGAGTCCACCCAAATCCATGTCCATCGAGTTGGTGATGCCATCCGACCATCTCATCTTCTGTTGTTCCCTTCTCCTCCTGCCCTCAATCTTTCCCAGCATTAGGGTCTTTTCAAATGAGTCAGCTCTTTGCATCAGGTGGCCAAATTATTGGAGTTTCAGCCTCAACACCTCAACATCAGTCCTTCCAAAGAACACCCAGGACTGATCTCCTTTAGGATGGACTGGTTGGATCTCCTTGCAGTCCAAGGGACTCTCAAGAGTCTTCTCCAACACCACAGTTCAAAAGCATCAATTCTTCGGTGCTCAGCTTTCTTTATAGTCCAACTCTCACATCCATACATGACTATTGGAAAAACCATAGCCTTGACTAGATGGACCTTTGTTGGAAAAGTAATGTGTCTGCTTTTTAATATTCTATCTAGGTTGGTCATAACTTTCCTTCCAAGGAGTAAGTGTCTTTTAATTTCATGGCTGTAGTCACCACCTGCAGTGATTTTGGAGCCTAGAAAAATAAAGTCAGCCACTGTTTCCACTGTTTCCCCATCTATTTGTCACGAAGTAATGGGACCATGATGCCATGATCTTAGTTTTCTGAACGTTGAGATTTAAGCCAACTTTTTCACTCTCCTCTTTGGAAAATGCATACTTGAGTTAAGCTTAGTTGCTGAGAGGTGAATGAAAGAAGCAAACACACTGTATTTGCTTTGTGCTTAAAAAAAAAAAAAAAAGTGTTACAAAATACCTGATTTCGTAACAATGATTTCTGTGTACACCCAGATGTGAAAATGAGTAGCTAGGTTTATAGATTAGTGATAAATATGTGCAGAAAAATTAGCTTAGACTCAGCCCATAAATCATTTTCTTTTAACTGAAAATGCACTTGTTGAAACTCCTGCAGTATGTTTCCTTGAGTTCCTATTAAATATAATTTGGTTCATTTTCCAATTTACTTTTTCTCACAAGTCAGAGGAAATTTACCTTGTTAAAGAAATCACACTTACCACGCTAAAGGAATACAATGTACAAGGTAAACTGAATAATCACCTATTCTTTAAAGGAGAAAATTTTATGAAATAGGATTGAAGCAATGTATTTTTCAACTAAGCATTTTATTAACATGTATAATATTAAGAATTGATACTTTTGAAGTGTAGTGCTGGAGAAGACTCTTGAGAGTCCCTTGAACAGCAAGGAAATCAAACTAGTCAATCTTAAAGGAAATCAACCCTGAATAATCAATGGAAGGACTGATGCTGAAGCTGAAGCGCCAATACTTTGGCCACCTGATGCAAGTTAGTCAATTCATTGGAAAAGACCCTGATGCTGGGAAAGATTGAGGGCAGAAGGAGAAGATGGTGACAGAGGGTGAGATGGTTGGATGGCATCACCAATGCAGTGGACATGAACTTGGGAAAAGTCCAGGAGATGGTGAGGGACATGGAAGCCTGGAGTGCTGCAGTCCATGGTGTTGTGAAGAGTCGCACATGACTCAGACACTGAACAACAATAATATTAAGAATATGAATATGCATGAAAACTATAGGGAGTCAAAAATTGCGAACAGTTACTAATAGGTTTTGATGGCACAATAAGTTTGCTATTCCTTGATAAGAGTTAGAGGTAGTTACAAAGTACAAATTGTAGGTTGGCTCTTTAATACGCTATAGAAAGAGAAAGAAAAGGAATTTCATTGACTTTTGAGGAAAAAGCATAGATTAAGGGTATTTAGTCTTTAGTCCTTAGAAATCTGAATTGTAACAGTAGATATGCACAATTATATATTTCTTAAATTGACTTCTATCCGCTCTTAGGAATGTAGATAAGAACATACTGTTAATTTGCTTTATTAAATAATGCTGATTACATAGTTGCTGGTAGTTTTTAAAATATTGTGCTTTCATATTGAACACCCATATATTTTTTCCATTTTATTACAAAAAACACATCCAAGTGAAACTACTTAGAAAATATATACAATATTAGTACAGTTGCTTCAGTTAACTTTTACTTTTAATTAATTTCTTGTATTAAGATTTCATAAAGCATAATTTTAATGCTTACATATTTTATGTACTATAAATTATTTAATCATTTATAGGATATGTTTTTCTATTTCTTTATTGTTTCAAATAATGCTGTGGCAACTGTCTTCCCTCCTCTTTATTCACTCAATAAATTGTCATCAAATGTGTTTTCTGTGTCAGGCACCCTATGCCAGGTGTTGTGCTGGGTTTTGGAGATACCAAAGTGAATGAATGAGGAGGATAGCCTACAGTCACATACATGTACAGAAAACTGTGATAAATGCTAACATAATGTTGATATAAATCTGTGTGTACACCTCTAATCATGAATTGATTATTGGGTAAATATGAATAAACATCTTGAAGACTCTAGTTGTGTGCTGCCTAATGGTTTTCCAGAATGACTCAATTCAAGAATGACTTGGGCATAAGTTGAGATCACATTTCTTACCAAACTGCTATAAGAATATTATTAACATTTCATAGATAGTTGATAATTTGATAAGTAAAAATGATATTTTGTAGTCGACTTACTTCTCATTTCTTTATTAGTTAGGTTAAGCATATTTTTAAATGCTATTCAGCTTTTTCTGTCCTGCTACCCTGGTGGCTCAGATAGTAAAGAATCGACCAGCAATGCAGGAGACCTGGGTTCAATCCCTGGTTTGGGAAGATCCCCTGGAGGACAGCATGGCAACTCACTCTAGTATTCTTGCCTAGAATCCAATGGACAGAGGAGCCCAGTGGGCTTCAGTCCATGGGATCACAAAGAATTAGCCATAACTGAGCAAGTAAGAGCATTTTCTATATCTTTTCTAAACTGTTAGTCCATTATCATTTCATCTTATCTCATTGGACCATTCAGTTCAGTTCAGTTGCTCAGTTGTGTCTGACTCTTTGCAACCCCATGGATTGCAGCACACCAGGCTTCCCTGTCCATCAGCAAGTCCTGGAGCTTACTCAAACTCATGTCCATCAAGTTGATGATGCCATCTAACCATCTCATCCTGTTTACCTCTTCTCTTCCTGCCTTCAGTCTTTTCCAGCATCAATTCTTTGGCGCTCAGCTTTCTTTATAGTCCAATTCTCGCATCTGTACTTAACTACTGGAAAAACCATAGCTTTGACTAGACCTACCTTTGTTGGCAAAGTAATGTTTCTGCTTTTTAATATGCTGTCTAGGTTGGTCATCAGAGAAGGCAATGGCAACCCACTCCAGTGTTCTTGCCTGGAGAATCCCAGGGACAGCAGGGCCTGGTGGGCTGCCATCTATGGGGTCGCACAGAGTCGGACACGACTGAAGCGACTTAGCAGCAGCAGCAGGTCGGTCATAACTTTTTTTCCAAGGAGTGTGTGTCTTTCAATTTCATGGCTGCAGTCACCACCGGCAGTGATTTTGGAGCCCAAGAAAATAAAGTCTGTCACTGTTTCCATTGTTTCCCCATCTATTTGCATGAAGTGATGGGACCGAGATGCCATGATCTTC
>NW_011494835.1:2603374-2616673 GCF_000754665.1 Bison bison bison
TTGAGCTTTAAGCCAGCTTTTTCACTCTCATCAAGAGGCTCTTTCTTTAGTTCCTCTTAGCTTTCTGCCGTAAAGATGGTATCATCTGCAGATCTGAGGTTATTGGTATTTCTCCCGGCAATTTTGATTCCAGCTTGTGCTTCATCCAGCATGATGTACTGTGCATATAAGTTAAACAAGCAGGATGACAAAACACAGGCTTGAGATACTCCGTTCCCAATTTGGAACCAATATGTTGTTCCATGTCCAGTTCTAACTATTGCTTCTTGAACTGCATACAGGTTTCTTAAGAGGCAAGTAAGGTAGTCTGGTATTCCCATCTCTTGAAAAATTTACCACTGTTTGTTGTGATCCACACAATCAAAGACTTTGGCATAGTCAATGAATCAGGAGTAGATGTTCTTCTGGAACTCTCTTGCATGATCCAATGGACATTGGCAATTTGATCTCTGGTTTCTCTGCCTTTTCTAAATCCAACTTGAACATCTGAAAGTTCTTGATTCATGTACTGTTGAAGCCTAGCTTGGAGAATTTTCAGTATTACTTTGCTAGCGCGTAAGATGAGTCCAATTGTGTAGTAGTTTGAACATTCTTTGGCATTGCCTTTCTTTGGGATTAGAATGAAAATGGACCTTTTCCAGTTTTGTGGCCACTGCTGAATTTTCCAAATTTTGGGGGATATTGTGTGCAGCATTTTCATCTCTTAGCATTATCTCTTAGGATTTGAAATAGCTCAGCTGGAATTCCATCACTTCCACCAGCTTTGTTCATGATGATGCTTCCTAAGGCCCACTTGACTTCACATTCCAAGATGTCTCGCTCTAGGTGAGTGGTCACACCATTGTGGTTATCTGGAGCATTAGTATTTTTCTTATCCACATGTACATTCTCTTTATACAGTAAAGTTATTTACATTTTTGTTAAATAATTTTAGTAAATATTTATACTCAATTTGTATGCCCTTAAATTTTGTTTACATTTTTGATACATGTTTAAAATTGTAAATGTTTATTTTGATATTTTATCTTGTAATTTATTTCCACATATAACTGTTTTTCTCATTTAGTTGAAGGATGTATGTATGAAAGTGTTTCTCTATTCCTATATAGCTTCCTTTTTTCTGTTGTAAAGACAGTTTCTCACCAAGGTCACCATAAGATACAGAGGGCTTATTGACTGGTACTGGAATAGGTCAAGGTAGACATCAGAAATGTAGGGAACTCTGGCAATTCGCTGGTTCTAGCATCTCCCCCTGGTGAAATTTCAGTTATCTCCAAGTATAAATTCCCCCTCTATAACTTGGCCTCATCATGATCCCTCATGGCCCTGACCTACATCATTCTCTCTCTCTCTTTATATAAACTTTCCATATCAGATCCTTCTGCTAACTGATTAATGCTCTCCATGTTTCCCTATTCAGATTCCAAAAACCATGGGCCCACTTCATCTTTACACACCAGATCTCAATCTAGATTGCAGGGCAACATGAGGATTGACTATTCTTATATTGGGGTCTACTCTTTGATTACTTATCTTTACAAATAGGAAAGGGTAGGGTACCAGTGAATCAAGTTGAACAAGATTTGTCTGTGGGCTGGCTGGTATCGCTTAAAAATGAATGTGGATATCAGAAGTCCTGTGATTGACACTGCTGTCAAAAAACTGTTGCAGGTAAGAATATAATTTAGCATTCAGGAGATGATAATTCTAATCTCAGCTCTGCTGCCAACCAGCTCTGTCTGAAACCTTATTCGGATCCCTTATCCTTTCTTAAAACACAGCTTGCTCATCTGAAAAGTGTTGTAATTCTGTAAGTTTCATTCCCATTCCAGAATATCTACAGTTCTTTTACACAGTATTTGACCATCAGGAAAAAAAGAGAGCAGTTCTATTCTGTAAAACTGCTGACTTTAATGAGTAATCAAGGAATACTAATATCACTTAGCTGTGAACTGAATGGAACAACATATTTCAGAATATTTAAGTCCTGAGGTAGTTTAGAGAACTGATATTCAGAAGGAATAAATATGCAGAGTCTTTGGTTGATTACAAAGTAGCTCAGTTGGTAATGTGGTGTGAACAACCCACTTATTTAGTTATTTCTTTTGAACTCAATAAAAAAATTTTCCTAAATTCTTGTAGAGAACAATCATCACAAAATGCTCCTCAAACTACCCAAACCTAACACTTACACACAAAATCAGTCATGTCAACAGGAAACCCTTTAAGGGCAGGTTTGTTATTCAGCAATGATCAATGCTAGCTGCCATAGGAAACCCCGGATCTCAGTAACTGAACAAAATAAGTGTTTATTTCTGGATTATACCACAGTTTGGATATTTAATGTGTGGCCTTTTGAAAAATGAGAAAGAATCCTAGCTGTTCCCATCGTGGCACTGCTGTCTTCTAGGCTTCTTCAAAGTTCTCCATAGGTTTCTTTGCTTTGATCTGGCAACAAGCAAAGAGTGAGTGAGAGGAACTCTAGGTCAGTCCTGGAAGCAGTATAGAATATTTCCACTCACATTCTTTCAACAAGATGCAGGGATACAATCCTACCCTGTAGAAAGGGAGTTCGGGCAATAGTCTTCCTATGTGCCAGGGGAGGAAGGTGGACTGGTAATGTCTAGCCTGATGGCCTGTCACAAGGGGTGAAATGTGAAATATTTGCTAAAACGAAAACTCAAGGAACCACGCAAAATGAAGTTTCTCTTTTATGGCTGCCCTGATAATAATGAAATTATACAAAGCACATTTACTTCCTAGAAACTGAAAATAAATTTTCATATAGAAATAAAAATCATTTATCAAGATACTTTTGGATAATTCTTATTAGTCATGGGAAAATGTTGATAACTTTTGTATCAAGTGATTAGCACAGATTTTGATGATGTTTTCCCACACCAAATTTTTAAAATAAATTCTATACAACTAAATTTAAAATCTTAGAAAATTTGATATAAGGTGACTGCCAACAACACTGGAAATGTTTAGGAGGAAGTATGTTTTAATATTGCTAGAGATACACATAATAAAGAGCTCATTGGGACAGTCAGGATTTTTACATGATACTTTGTACACAGACGTCAGAACCCTTTTACAGTTTTTTCCATAGTTTCACATAAGAAACAATAAACTGTATTTCTTTTATTTTTCAGCTTCACTGCTCTCAGCACCTTGAATTACTCTTCCTGGTTGATTTTTCCTTCTCCTTTCCACTCATCCTTCATCTACACTCCTAAACAGAGTAAAATCTTCTGTCTCTACCATCCTATTCTTTTGTTATGACTTTTTTTTCTTATGGCTTCCAGTAGACTCCTTAGTATCTCTTCCTTAAGCTGTATCCCTATTCCCAATACTGTTGTGACTTGACTATCAGTTATACTTACCCAATAATTCAGAATATATTAAAAAATAGAACTTTAGTGTTAATTAGATGCCCAATGCACATTCTCTCATGCACAGAAAAATAGTTTTGTTGTTCTTAATACAGGAGTAATTTCTGGCCACATTCATGCAATGCCATCCCATGTTAACCTCCAAAGGAAACCAGGGCTAAAATTCTGATTTGAAGTGATTTTGATTTTTTATCGTGTTTTGTTTCCTGGCTGATTGATTAGTATAAATTCCTTTAGTTTCTTAGATTTAATTGTTTGGGACCTGAATGTGACATTCTTTTAATTTCATATGCTTAATGTTATTCTTTTCTTCAAATAGATAGCACAGAAACAGTATCTTGCATCTTTTTCCTTTCAGATACAACCATTGCCTTGTCAGAAAAGCAGAATATAAATCTCATTCTCTATCATCTTGGTTAGAAACCCATTTATCAATAAATAGTCTTCCTTAAGTTGTCTTTATATTGTCACAATAAACCATCAACAATTTCAAGGAAAGTTGCAATTAAAATATCTTTAAAGAATCATGGTTGTTATGGATACTGCTGAATATTCTACATTGTGGAGTGGTGAATTATTGTGAGATCTAATATTTATCAACCCTTAACCCTATTAAGACCCTATTTTAGGAAAAAAATTATGAAATTTACATTTCAATCTCAGTTCCACAATTCTGAATAATACCATCAGGTAACAGTTCTTAATGGAATCATTTTGAATTGAATATTTAGTAAATGAGAATATCAGTGGAAAGTGGGAAATTTTTACAATATCAGTAATTAAATCCACTGGCTTATCCCCTCTTATGGTAAAAATCATTCTTGTAACCATTTTTACAATTGAGCTACACTAACTGAATACCTACTAAATACAAAGCATTGTTTATCTTGCCTATAAAAAATAATGGGCAATAACACACATATGCCCCATATATTTATTGATATAATGTGTGTAAATAAGTATGAACATATGATGAAATGTTAATTAATCATTAAATGATTTTTTAAGACTGATACTTGCTAATGTGGGTAATATACACCATATGTTTTTAAATGAAAAACTAGAAGACTCAATGTATAAAACATAACTTAAAGAAAACAATTTAAAGATATACTGAAAGGATATATGAGAAATATAATAATTTTCTTTGGATAGGCAATTATTTCTTCATGGTTTTCTGTACTTTCATGATTTCTGTTTTAAGCATATTACATGTCTATAAGAGGAAATGATAAATGTTATTAGAAAATATAATCTAGTCTCAGAAATGGCATGAATATAAATAAGTGTAATACTTTAAAGAGCTCTAGATTTATGTTTATTCAGCAATCTTATTTAATCTTTACTGTTTCAGATGTTTCACTAAGTACTGAGGATGCAGCCTGTACATTCAAGGAGCTTGTCCATTTGTAGCAAAGTGTTTGGGCAGTTCAGACAGACTGCTGTGGTTGACATCCCACACTCTAGGTTCCTGTCATACCAGAGAACCTCCAGGGTCATTACTCACATGAAAAAATTCATATCCTTGTAAATGACATCAAAGAATAATCCAAAAACCATCACAACATGACCCAATTTGGCAGTTTTTTAAATGATGATTAGACTAATAGAAAACGATTTCTATTTCATATATAAGATATTTGAAGAGGAAAAGAGGCTTAGAAGCACTGCTATCCCAAACATTTGTAGATAATGGAAAGTTATAGTTTATGACTATTGAATTTCTCCTACATTTTAATATAGTATTTGTTGTTCAGTTGCTCAGTTGTGTCCAACTCTTTGCAACCCCATGGACTGCAGCATCCCAGGCTTCTCTGTCCTTCACCATCTCCCAGAGGTTGCTCAAACTCATGTCCATTGAGGCAGTAATGCCATCCAACCATCTTGTCCTCTGCTGTCCCCTTCTCCTCCTGCCTTCAGTCTTTCCCAGAATCAGGGTCTTTTCTAATGAGTCGGCTCTTCGCCTCTTGGATGTAGACTACTATAGGATTTGCTCCATGTTTCCAATTTCATTAGAAGCTGAGAGACTTCCTGTATTCTAGGTGCTGTCCCAGGTCAAGTGGTGACTGGATCAGCGTTAGCTGTTATTATCCCCTCTTTGTGGTAGTATGGACCATATTATTTCTTCTTTACTGGACACTTGCAGTTTGGGAATGTAAATGAAAGGCTGTCCATTATAGTCCTCTGTGCAATATTAGAATGTTGATTTGGAATTTCAAAGCTTGAAAAACAAAATTGGTTTTCATAGAAGAATTAGAGGTAATATTTTGTATATAAGCTCATCTTCCATCATCCATATATAGCTTATTATCTAGTAGATGGGAGTTTATTTGCTTAAAATTAATCCATAACTTTTAATGTTTCTTGCAGACCTAGAAACTTGTGTTCTGCCTCAAAATAGATTTCTGTATGTCTGCTGTGGTGAAGCCTTTTAAACAATGCAATTAAGTCATCAAATAAAGTGATTCAAAATTGTGAGATAATCTAATTGAAAATAATATTAGCCCATCTACTGGGGATACTGGCTTACCCAAGGGTTATGGCCATGGCATAGATGATTTTGAAGTTCAGTTGTTTACTAAAATGAATTCCATTTATTTGATAATTTTTCAAATTGTAATTCAATTTTGATCAGGGTGGGCTGCTTGGTATCTAGTTGTCTTGCACAGTGATATATTCTGAATTTTACCCTTTTGATTTTGATGCATAATCAACTTAATTTCTAGGTACAAATGGATTGTCTTTTGGTCTGTTTGCCTAATGCACAGGTCAGCAAATTTCTATCAAAGCACATGTGGTTCAACACAAACTGCTAAGTGTTGCAGTGAAATAAGGAAGTGATTTGCTTATTTTCTTCTAAACACTCTCTGTACTGTGCTGTGCTTAGTCATTCAGTCATGTCTAGCTCTTTGTGACCCTTTGGACTATAGCCCACCAGTCTCCTGTTTTCATGGGATTTTTCAGGCAAGAATATTAGAGTGGGTTGCCATTTCCTTCTCCAGGGAATCTTCCAACCCAGGGATCAAATCCATGTCTCCGGTGTCTCCTGCATTGCAGGCAGTTTCTTTACCTGCTGAGCCATGATAGGACTATTTTTACTGTGTTTTTTAAGATCCACAAGGAGCCAGCCAATAAAGGGTATGCTAACAAGAACTTCATAGAGGATATAGTCTTCAGAGGAGATGATGAAATACGGCTGTAGATAGAAAAAGATTTGCAAAAATCATACCATTAGGCTAAGCTACTCCAACATCAAAACAGAAAGTTATAACAAAAAATAAACTGGCATATCTGACAGTAGTTATTAAAAATCTTAAAAGCAGCACAGACCTGGTGTGAGGAAACATTTCTGCATAACTTGGTAGGAGGGGGCATGGTTCCATAATGGCGGCATGATTCTATAACAGAACCACAGACCCTGATTCTCAGCATCTTTGGGATTTACCTAGAGTGTTCAATCATGCCTGCTATTTTTAGCCTGCTCAAAACATTTCTTCCCTAGACTTTTTCTCTGACCTTTCCTATAAAAAAGAAACAGAACAAAACATTTTTCTGACCTTTCCCTAAATCTGGCCAAGTAGGAAAACAATCTGATTAGACTTCTTGCTGTTAGCATGAAGTGAAGTGAAGTCGCTCAGTTGTGTCCAGCTCTTTGTGACCCCATGGACTGTAGCCCACCAGGCTCCTCAGTCCATGGAATTTTCCAGGCATGAATACTGGAGCGGGTTGCCATTTCCTTCTCCAGGGGATCTTCCCGACCCAGGGATCAAAGCCGGGTCTCCCGCATTGTAGGCAGACGCTTTACTGTCTGAGCTACCAGGGAAGCAAACAAATGTTCTGACCACTGTTGTCATCCTGGAATGACATATTCTATAGCACTGTGGTCCATGTCAGGTGTTGCTTACTATGCACATGTGACTGTGTGTAAGAATGAGTGTGTGCGTGTGAGTATGTTCTAAAAAGGAGATAAAGATAGAAAAATAGATGGCAATGGGGGGAGAGAGACAGACACACAAACTGTGAAACCTGATGTGAACTAAGACTGGATTTCTATATTTAACAGGAAACAGCATTATTGTTTTTGGGGGTTTCTGGAAAGGTTTCCCTGCAAAGCCAAATAATGTTCGTAATTTGTCAGGTTCTATAAATTCATATTTTAGGGATTTATCCCATAAACCTGAAATTTTGCCTTTTATCCTAGCAATTTCATACCTTAGTGTGGAGCAGTTTGCTATAACTTACTCTATTTTTGCACATTCAGTTAATTTTCATGGAATACTCTTTCCCCTTCTCTTATTCCCCACACCTAATGGTTAAAGACCTGGTTTAGTGTCTTTCCCCATTTTAAACTTTCTCTGAGACTTCTTAAGTTGAAATCTTTCTTCTTTGAGTCATGTTTACATGTGGTATTGAACTCTGATGATTATATTTATCATATGATTTATTTTGTATCTTTCTCCCCATCAGATTATGAGTTATTAAGTTTATAATTTATGCCTTCTGTATCTTAATAATTCTAGCATCTGGCACTTGACTCTTACAAATTGTTCATTGAATGAATACATGATTAAATGAGTTTGTGTTGTCAGAGAAGGGGAAAACTTCAAGCATTAAGAAAGCTTTCAGAGGAGGAGAGGTGAGGGAGAAAGACACTGCTGTGTGCACTGAAATGAATTTTACCGTCTTCACAGTTTCATTTAGGGCTGACCCTTTGTGTCAGTTACCACCTGGGCCGAGCTCTGTGTACCTACAATCATGCCCTTGATTTGCAACCAAGGCTGCTGCTATTCGTAGAACCCGTAGGAGATTCAGACTCTCAGAGTCCGTTGAAAGGCTTTTCTTAAAAGAGCATTTCTGCTGCTGCAACCGCCTATTATGATTTGTCTTTTGTGATAATTTCCCAGAAGTCTTCACCAAATTCTTTGTTCAATTAATCCTGGAAGATCTTCAGTGCACAATCAGACAGCTTTAAGGTACTGAGGACCTAAAAGAAATAATTTTGCACATAGGTAAACAATCTCCTTTTAGACATATTATAGACTTTTGACTGGGAGAGGTAATTTACAACAGCTCAAGTTAATGACTGTCAATGTCAACAAATACAGCTCTGCCATGACATAGGGATTATCACGGTAAAAGGTGAAAGTTTCTGGGTTGATTTAACAATGGGCATTTGTAAACATGTATAAATAAATCAAATTTAAAAGAGTTCTTTCCATAAGAATACTTTATCTGCAATTAAAACTCGCCCTAGAAAAAAAAGAGAGAAGCAATTTTCAACTTAAATACTTGTAAGTACTGTACTCTAGAGAACTCAAAAGCAGTTCAAGGTCAGTGTTAGGGTTGCTATTCTCTTTCAGAGGAGATACTGCCAAAATAAGAACTACTTCATAGCACTTGTGTGATAGAGATGCTAGAAGACTTGTAACACTCTATCTTCCTCACTTACCTGCTCTTATTTATTCACAGGATGCACTGGTTATTTCTTATTGTCTGAGTAATATTGAGAGGTTCTATCATATTAATTTTAGGACTATTTAACTTAAAACTTTGACAACTTGGTTATTCCTCAGAGATTTTTATATAAGTAAATTGGCCTTTCCAGCAAAACAGAAAGTTCTCTTAGAAGTTTGAGATCATGATATATACTTTTTCCCAATTGTGCTAGGTACATAGAATCTTGTGGAACTGAATTAGTTTGTAATAGGATAGTTGGGAAACCTCCCTAGCTTTTGATAAATGAATGAGTATCTGGATTCTTTTCCCTGGATATAATTGTGTGGATGTTAGAGAAGTGATGGTATGGGCTGATTCTCAGAAACTAAAATTAACAGACTGAGAATTCTTATGAAGACATAATCTGATTGCTTTTCATGTATGGAAATACAACCTAGATATGAAAAGAGCTGGGTACAAGGACAATAGAATTTTGAGGAGAAACTCTTAAGTTCTAATTCCTTCTTTTCTCATATTGCACTGCATGGGTTGTTGCTTACAGTAAGAAACAACAACAGCAACAGTACCACCAGCACAGCACCAGAAGGTAGGAAAATGGGTGGTAAGATGGTAGGAAAATAGCAGAATGGAACTCTTACCTTGCTGTTGTAGAAGGTGAATAACAGTAGATTCTCAGGCATTTTGGCTGGCTCTTCCCCACCATTGCTGCTAGGACCACAGAGGAGGAATGGAGGATCCCTAAGGGTAGCGTTGCTGACTGTGGAGAGAGATCCACAAAGAGTAGTTCAACAAAGCTTGTAAAGTTAGAAAATCTCCAATTTGAGGTAAATCCCTCTACCTTACATCGCATAAAGAAGAGTTGGTGGGCCAAAAACAATATAAACGAAAAATTAAATGTAAGGCAAGTATAATCAGTATTCTCAAAGAGATAAAGGAAAATAGTGGAAAAGACAAGCATAACATTTTAAAGAGAAAAAGACTCAACATAAGGATTAAAATATGAGAATGAGTAACACTGGATAACAAATTAGTGACTTTAAAGATTAAATTGAGGAATTCAAAAAAATTTATCAGGAAAGAAAAATAATAGAAAAACAAATTAGGGATGTGAAGGACGAGTATGCACATGTTAACTACCACCTTAAAGGTTTTTTCCAGAAAACCAATTGGACAAAAAGTGGCAGGGAGGAAGTGTTTAAAGAAATGGTGAACTAGAATTTCTAAGAATTAAAGAGAGATAAGCATCAACAAGTTTCATAGTACTAAAGCCTTAGGACAATTAAAAAAATACAAACATACTAGAGTGAATTTTAAAACATCGAAGACCTTTCTTAAAGTTTCCAATAGAAAGAGCAGATTATTTAAAAAGAAACAAGAAATGGACTGTAACATACTTCTCAATGTTAATCTTATATGCAAAATACAAGTAACATTTGTTTTATGAATAAGAAGAGCAACGTTGTTAAAGAATCAGAATAAAAGAACTTGAAATCTAGACTACTATATTCAATAATAGTAATTTAAATGTAAAGGAAACATACTTAAATATTTTTAGACAAATGAGCTCAGAAGATTCATCAAGCAAATGGCTCTTTTGAAAACTCTTTCAGAAGTACACCAAAAAGTTGTCAAATAAACCTAGGAAGATCTAAAAAATATATAGAATGTAGAGGTGAGGAAATCACTTAGTAAGTTTTCTTGCTGTTAAAACAAACCTAAAATCCATAAAAGATCCATAAATCTAAGAGTTAAAAATGTAGAAAATACAAATGTGGTGGTGGAACTGAAAGTATGTCATGGAGAGTTTAGATGATCAGGGTACTGATAAGCGTAACAAATGGGTAGAAAGTAAAAAAAAAAAAAATTAATTAATGCAGACATATATCATTTCCCTGGTAACCAAATGAGGAAATTAAATTCAATATTAACTTTTATACAGTGAGAAGAACGTCGATAAGTCCAATGGAAAGTATGGAAGAAGAATTAAAGTATAAAAAATGTATAATAGAAAAAGTCAATAAAATATGAAGATAGAAATGAGTGCCACCAACAGTTGTGATAAATGTAAATGTGTTAAATTCACTGACAAAACAGATCTTTAAAATGAATTAGAAAATTATCCAACAATATATAACATCTAAAGAAACAGTTCAAATAAAAGATAACAAAAATTGAGAATAAATATATGACTTAAAATTACCAAAACAAAAATGTATTATTTTCTTAGAACCAAGCCTCTCATTGTAGACAACTAAAAAGCAGATTAAATTTTAAAATTATTTCTGTATTCATAGAAGAGTTGATAAGACAGGCCAAAATTAAAGGGAAAAATAAGAACCAAAAGAAAGCAAGTACAAAAGCTATTTTGACTAAAATCTGGCAAGTTTGAAATATGCCTCTTCTTTGGGAACTATACTTTTTCTACTGAGGTTCTTGTCCACACATGCAGAAATCTACAAGTGTCTGGGAATTTACTCTCCTTCTGTATAGCCTGTGACTAGTGGCTGACAGATACAGGAGTATGACAGCTTAGTTTACTTGCCCTAGACATCTGTGAAGTGTAACTTTAGAGTTCCTCTGCAGGATCTGGCTGAAGCTATGCTCTATAGGTCTTTGTTTGAGATTATACTCTTGCTTTGTTCTCTTCCCTCTCCTGCTTCCCTTTCATATAAATGTATGAGCAATGTGCAAGGTTTATAATGAGCAAGTCCTTCATGGCTAAAACAGCAATGTGTGTATTTGGTGGTATATTTGAGAAGTGAGGCAACAGAGAGAAGGTAGGGACTGTGGAAGGAGAAGTTGTGTCATTGGGCATAAGACTGAAAAAGTAAGCTGGAACTGAGTTTTGCAGCATCATTAACACTAAACTAAGTAGATTCAGTTATGCTCCAGGTAATGGGAAGTCAGTGAAGGATTTTTAAGAATAGGACTGATGTGATAAGTCCTACATTTTACAGCAAAATTGTTGGAACCATGAAAGATAATATGAAAGTTTTCATTGAAGTCCAAAGAAAAGAACTGAGCTGAGTCAGAGAATAAAAAGGACTGTAAGAATGGGAGACAAATTAGAGATGAAATCGACAAGACAAATTCACCATTTACATGTGAGAAAGGGTGGGGGGAAGAGTTAAAAATGACTTCAAAACTTGCTTGTTAAATTAGGTAGCTTATTTATTGATATATGGAAGGAAGAATGAGAAACAAGTTTTGACAAGAAAGATATTGAGTTCAATTTTTTATTTTTGAGATACATACTGAATAACCATGTGAAAATAAGTAAAACCTGTAAATGGGAGTATATGATTGTAGTTTAATTTTAGAGACTGGTGAAAATCTATAAAGTGTGAAAGCTGAGGAAACAGTCCTGGGTAAAAGCAACATGTAAGGAGTAGAAGCAAGAGTTGAGCAAAACAGACATAGACAAGAGGAAACAGAAATAGATAAGAGGAGATTTTGGTAGTATCATAAAAAACAACAGATGAGAAAGGAGTGAAAAATATGAGGGTAGTTGCCATAAAATGCTGCAATAAAGACTGAAAATGTACTCTTCTGCTTGGCAATTAGAATGTCATTGATAACTTTTTTTACATATAGCTTTAAGAGAGACTTAAAAGTAAAAATAGAGACTAGTCTTTTTTTAAATTTTTAAATACAGACTACTCTTTAAGGAATTTGGACTGTGAAGGGTGGGACAATATCAAGAATTGACTTTTTAAAGAATGGGAATAACTAAGCATGATTAGTTATGGAAGTTAGGAAAATAAGAAGGGGCCAGTGGAGAGGTTGATGTTGAATAAGTGAAACATTTAATTAGAAAAGGAAGCAAGAATATACAATGGATTAAAGACAATCTCTTTAACAAGTGGTGCTGGGAAAACTGGTCAACCACTTGTGAAAGAATGAAACTAGAGCACTTTCTAACACCATACACAAAAATAAACTCAAAATGGATTAAAGATCTAAACGTAAGACCAGAAACTATAAAACTCCTAGAGGAGAACATAGGCAAAACACTCTCCGACATACATCACAGCAGGATCCTCTATGACCCACCTCCCAGAATATTGGAAATAAAAGCAAAAATAAACAAATGGGACCTAATTAAACTTAAAAGCTTCTGCACAACAAAGGAAACTATAAGCAAGGTGAAAAGACAGCCTTCAGAATGGGAGAAAATAATAGCAAATGAAGCAACTGACAAACAACTAATCTCAAAAATATACAAGCAACTCCTACAGCTCAATTCCAGAAAAATAAATGACCCAATCAAAAAATGGGCCAAAGAACTAAATAGACATTTCTCCAAAGAAGACATACAGATGGCTAACAAACACATGAAAAGATGCTCAACATCACTCATTATCAGAGAAATGCAAATCAAAACCACTATGAGGTACCATTTCACGCCAGTCAGAATGGCTGCGATCCAAAAGTCTACAAGCAATAA
>NW_011494835.1:2616773-2620801 GCF_000754665.1 Bison bison bison
AACAATAACCCTGTATACAAGACAGCAAAAGAGACACTGATGTATAGAACAGTCTTTTGGACTCTGTGAGAGAGGGAGAGGGTGGGGAGATTTGGGAGAATGGCATTGAAATACGTGTAATATCATATATGAAATGAGTCACGAGTCCAGGTTCAATGCACGATACTGGATGCTTGGGGCTGGTGCACTGGGACGACCCAGAGGGATGGTATGGGGAGGGAGGAAGGAGGAGGGTTCAGGATGGGGAACACATGTATACCTGTGGCGGATTCATTTTGATATTTGGCAAAACCAATACAATATTGTAAAGTTTAAAAGTAAAATTAAAAAAAAAAAGAAAAAAAACATGGCAGTGAAATTGAATGTATATGAGCTAACGTGTAAATGTTACTCTAAATGGAGTCCACCAGTTGATTCTGAAATCCATATGTAAACTCAAGAGACTACTGTTTACATCAGTTGGGCTACTAATTCATCAAATTGTCAGTTGATTCTGACAAAAATGAGGAAAGAGAATTCTTTTCCATCAATAGCGGTGGGACAACTGGATATCAATATGCAAAATTTTGCATCTGGATGCTTAATTCACATTAGACACAACATTTAACTCAAAATAGATCAAAGACCTAAAGGTAAGAGCTAAAACTATAAAATTTGTAGAAGAAAACACAAGTAAATCTTTGTGACTTTGGATTATATAGTGATTTTTTTAGCTATGAGATGAAAAGCACAAGCAAAAAAAGGAATGGAATCAAAATTTTTAGATTTTTGTGCTTCAAATGACATCATCAAAAAATTAAAGAGAGAAAATATTTGCAATCCCACTTTTGATGAGGTCTGTATCCAGAATATATGAAGCTCATTAAAAAAAAAGTAAATAACCCAATTAGAAATGGGCAGAGGACTTATAAATAAATTTCTCCAAGAAGATACAGGAACATTTAATAAGCACATTAAAGATGTTCAACATTATTAATCACCACAGGAATGCAAATCAAAGCCACAACGAGATACCACTTCACAACTCACTATGACAGTTATAGTAAAAAGAAAAATAACTGACAATTAAAAAAACTGGTGAGGATGTAAAGAAATTGAAACCCTCAAACACTGCTGGTGGGAATGTTAATTGGTGCAGCTACACTGGAAAATAGTGTGGCAGTTCCTCAAAATGTTAGATATAGCATTACCAGATGACCTACAAATCCACTCAAGTATCTACACAAACAAAAACATGTCTACATCAAAACTTGTGTGCAGATGTTCACAGCATCCTTATGCATAATAGCCAAAAAGAGGACACAACCCAAATTTCCAACAACCGCTGAATGAATAAACAAAATGTGGTATATCTATTTAATAGAATAATATTAGGGAAATCAAAAAAAAAAAAAAAAAGAATAATATTAGGGAAATCAAAGGAATGGAGTACTGGTAACTGCTACTATATGAATGAACCAAAAAACAGTATGCTATGTAAAGAAAGCCAGTCTTAAAAAACCATATAGAGCCTGGCCCCTTTTATATGAAATGTCTAGTCTAGGCAATTCTGTGAAGACAGAAAGCAAATTATTGGTTGTCTGGGGCTGGCAGTGAGGAGGTTTGCTGAGGGTAAATTAGAGGTAAATGCTAATGGGTATAGATTTCTTTTTGAGGTAATGAAAATGTCCTAAATTTAGATTGCAGTGATAGTTGAAAACTCAGTAAACTAAAAACCACTGAACTTTAAATGAGTTAATACCATGGTATAATTTTATCTCATTAAGCTGTTTAATTATTGCTTATCACAGAAAATGTACTGATTAGGTTCTAGTAGAAAGGTTTTTATTTTTCTGGAATTTTTTCCAAGATTTTTCTCAGCTTGGGCCATAGAGTGAAGGAATTTTATACTATTGTTTAGAAAGAGTGACTAAACTGTAGATCTGGGGTTTTGCTAGAATGTTCTATAACTATGTTTTCAACCTCAGAGAATGAAACAAAGGCTATGGAACCAAATAATTTTTAGGATGAAAAGTCCATATGACCTATCATTGTGTATTTACAGTTTGTTGGCTTGACATTCATTATTGATTGGAATTTCTTTGGAAATTGGAACTTCTACTCTGAGATTATGAATGAAAATTAATATTTTCCAACTTGACTCTTAAAGGTAACTTGACCTGCAAAGATATAAGTCTTTACATCTGAGGTCAATGCACTGATCAGTCTGGCTTGCCGTGTTTATTGCTAGACAATAGAAAACACAGATGATACAATGGAGCCTGGCAGGTTACAGTCCGTGAAGTTGCAAAGAGTTGGACATGACTGAGTGACTGAACACACAGCACACACGAGGTGATGTCAGTCTTATTCATGCTATTATAATTTACTTTAAAGGCTAAATTAATGTTTTTTGACAGGACATTAAATTCTCACCTTTATAAACTAAGAAAACAGAATTACATTGGATAGTCTTTTTAAAATCTATTGCAATGTATGCATTTCTAAACAAACAATTTTTTAAAATTATTTTAAACAGCTAGGATTTAGAACGGCTTGGAGCTTAAATCTCATGGCACTCAAGACTCTTAAGGACCACTTTTAGGTCCTATTAGAATAGGACCACTATTCTAATCATTATGGACTGATGGTTTTTGTACTCCTTCCAAATTCATATGTTAAAATCCTAACCCCCAATATGATAGTATTAGAAGGCAAGGCAGGGCTTTGCGGGTAATTAGGTCATGAGGGTTCCACCCTCATGAATGGGATTAGTGCCTTATAAAAAGAGACCCCAGAGAACTTTCTAGTTCTCTTTTGGTCATGTGAAGATATAAGGAGAAGTCTGCAGTCTAAAAGAGAGTTCTCACCAGAACTTAACCATATTGACAACTTGATCTTAGATCTCCAGTCTCCAGAACTGTCTATGGTACATAGACAACCTGTTATAGCAGCCTGAACTGCCTAGGCTATTAGTCAATTCTCTTGTACAAAATTAAAAATCGATTTATAGTTTGTACTATACAGTCCATGGAATTCTCCAGGCCAGAATACTGGAGTGGGTAGCCTTTCCCTTCTCCAGGGGATCTTTCTAACCCAGGGATTGAATGGGGTCTCCTGCATTTCAAGCAGATTCTTTACCAACTGAGGTATCAGGAAATCTCCACAATTTGTACAGATATACACTAAAGGCACCTACTCAAGTTCAAATAACATACAAACCCTATGTTTCTAATTTGGAGTTGTACTATTTATTTAGTGCAGAAGATAGTTAAAAGAAGCTTCTTTACCCAACTGCATTTGAATTTTTCCAGAAAATGAAACCTTTGTTATAAGATGCTCAAGAAAGAAAGCTCAGTTCTCTGGTAAAATTCAGCATCAAACAAGAGTCTGTCTCCACAGTGAATGAAGTGCCAAAGTGGAACACCTCAGGGTGAGACTCATTGAAATAACACACCCCATAGTAAGTCACAGGCCAGGTCATGAGTTTTATATAATCTTTGGACTTGAAATGGCAGTACCCCTGCCAAGCAAACACAAGCCCTCCTTGGAGGAAAGTACCATTATTGTGTGTGCACACCAAGTTGCTACAGTTGTGTGTGACTCTCTGCAGCCCCATGGACTGCAGACTGCCAGGCTCCTCTATCTATGAGATTTCCCAGGCAAGAACATTGGAGTGGGTTATAATTTCCTCCTCCAGGGGATCTTTCCTACCCAGAGATCAAACTCAAGTCTCCTGCAGCTCCTGAATTGGCAGGTAGATTCTTTACCACTAGTGCCACCTGAGAAGCCCATCATTATTGTAGTCTTCAAAATATTTTCAGAATAATTTTTCAAATACAAAGTCTAGAATGTAGCAAAAAAAAAAAAATCAGACATACAAGGAAATAAATTCTGAATTTCATAAAAAGAAACAAAATAGTTTCAGTTAAGTTCAGTTGCTCAGTCGTGTCCGACTCTTTGAGACCCCATGAATTGCAGCACGCCAGGCCTCCCTGTCCATCACCAACTCCTGGAGTTCACCCAAACTCATGTCCATCGACTCAGTG
>NW_011494835.1:2620901-2622752 GCF_000754665.1 Bison bison bison
CCTGCCCCAATCCCTCCCAGCATCAGAGTCTTTTCCAATGAGTCAACTCTTTGCATGAGGTGGCCAAAGTACTGGAGTTTCAGCTTCAGCATCATTCCTACCAATGAACACCCAGGACTGATCTCCTTTAGAATGGACTGGTTGGATCTCCTTGCAGTCCAAAGGACTCTCAAGAGTCTTCTCCAACACCACAGTTCAAAAGCATCAATTATTTGGCACTCAGCTTTCTTCACAGTCCAATTCTCACATCCATACATGACCACTGGAAAAACCATAGCTTTGACTAGATGGACCTTTGTTAGCAAAGTAATGTCTCTGCTTTTGAATATGCTATCTAGGTTGGTCATAACTTTCCTTCCAAGGAATAAGCGTCTTTTAATTTCATGGCTGCAGTCACCATCTGCAGTGATTTTGGAGCCCCCAAAAATAAAGTCTGACACTGTTTCCACTGTTTCCCCATTTATTTGCCATGAAGTGATGGGACCAGATGCCATGATCTTCGTTTTCTGAATGTTGGGCTTTAAGCCAACTTTTTCACTCTCCTCTTTCACTTTAATGAAGGCCTTATAACAGAGAATATAGGTTAAATTACAACAAAATTGGAGCCTATTACCTGCTCAGCTATAATACAAATAGTGAGTAGAGTTATGTATTCAGGAAGATATCTAGGGTCAAGTTAGAATAAGGAGCACTAATTTTTTTAATTCATAACTTCCAAAAATAAGAAAACTGTTTTTTGAAAACTACTAATAATTTGACCTAAGTAAAAGAGGTATAGAAAACTCTCAATATTTTCTTCATTTAATTAGAACCTCTTGTCCTACAGGGAAGACTTACGTTTCATCTTCAGATTCTATAATTATGAATAAATTGTTGAGGCAAATGTTGTTTTAAATAAAGTAAAATTGAGCTTATATTAGGTTGTACCCATGCATAAAATTTTTATTGGTTTTCTTCAAAGATCAATTGAGATTTTAGGCTAAAGGAAAGTTACAAATAGGATCAAAGCTACAAGGTGATGAAAAATGATGAAAGTAATAAACAAAGATCCTTTGTGAAAAAATTTAAGAATCATGGATGTAATAGACACAATGCAAAGGATTAAAATCTATATTGGATGTAAAGGATGTAAATCTTTAATGTGGTTATGTACAAGGTTCCTAAGAGCTTGCTTTATATAATAAAAAATAACTTATGTGCTCTCTAATACAAACTTTGTAGACTGCAATTTTGGAAGAGCCTAATGGAAAAATTGAGAAGTTGATTTGCCCCAGGTTGTCCAGATAATTCATGGCTATATTAGCACTAGGCACAAAATGGGTTGTAAATATATTAATAATACTTAAAAAATTAAAGATGACTTATCTTCTCTCTTGGGATCTGTCATTACACTTGGCTAAAGGATTGCTGAGCTGCTGTTTACAACCTACATGTCCATCGGCAGATGAATGGATAAGAAAGCTGTAGTACTACATGATGGAATATTACTTAGCTATTAAAAAGAATGCATTGGAATCAGTTCTAATGAGGTGGATGAAACTGAAACCTATTATACAGAGTGAAGTAAGTCTGAAAGAAAAACACCAATACAGTATATTAATGCATATATATGGAATTTAGAAAGATGGTAATGATGACCCTATATGTGAGACAGCAAAAGAGACACAGATTTAAGAACAGACTTTTGGACTTTGTGGGAGAAGGCGAGGGTGGGATGATTTGAGAGTAGCATTGAAACATATATATTATCATATGTGAAACAGATCACCAGTCCAGGTTTGATGTATGAGACAGGGTGCTCAGGGCTGGTGCACTGGGATGACCCTGAGGGATGGGATGGGGAAGGAGGTG
>NW_011494835.1:2622882-2628707 GCF_000754665.1 Bison bison bison
GCATATATATGGAATTTAGAAAGATGGTAATGATGACCCTATATGTGAGACAGCAAAAGAGACACAGATTTAAGAACAGACTTTTGGACTTTGTGGGAGAAGGCGAGGGTGGGATGATTTGAGAGTAGCATTGAAACATATATATTATCATATGTGAAACAGATCACCAGTCCAGGTTTGATGTATGAGACAGGGTGCTCAGGGCTGGTGCACTGGGATGACCCTGAGGGATGGGATGGGGAAGGAGGTGGGAGGGGGGTTCAGGATGGGGAACACATGTACACCCATGGCTGACTCATGTAAATGTATGGCAAAAACCACTACAATATTGTAAAGTAATTAGCCTCCAATTAAAATAAAAAAAAAAGAATTGCTGCAGAATAGTTTGTACCATAACTTTCAATTGTGCTAATCAGCAACAGTTTTTCTCTCTCAACCCCAATCACAGAAACATACTTCTGAGGCTCAGTTAATTGTAGTTGCTTGTAAATGGCCTTTGACTGATGAGTACAGTTGAAAAATATAGTCAGGCAAGTTGTCAGCCAGCATGTAGATATAGCCAATGATGGCTTGAAAGATACTGGAGTAAGTGATCTGTGGCAATAAATCAAGACAACTACTGCATGCCAGTGCTGAATAGATTTAAAAGAAAAAAAGTGACCAAACAGGATATTCCGCCTGCAATATTGGAGACCTGGGTTCGATTCCTAGGTTGGGAAGATCCCTTAGAGAAGGGAAAGGCTACCCACTCCAGCATTCTGTTCTGGAGAATTCCACGGACTGTATAGTCCATGGGGTTGCAAAGAGTCAGACACGCCTGAATGACTTTCACTTCACTTCACTGAAATCTACTTAAATTTTAATAAAATCAGATGAAGTCAATACTGTTCTACTTCCCTGTTGGTAGATAACTTCTTAAACATTCAGATCCTACACTTTTAATAGAAATTGACTGGGTTTTCATTATTTATTCATCCCAGGATGCACTTATAAATATGAAATATCATTATTTGGGTTTGTTATACCATTAGCTTTAAAATTTTATAAACTAGCAAACAGGTGACAAATTGGATAAGTTAAGAACGTGTATTGTTGTAAGAATAGTGTATCAGTAAGAAATACCCTTGATACAAGAGGAAAACTAAAGGCTATGTAAAATTTACTAAGAACATTTGGTTTAAAAGAATGTAGTTTTCAAGATTTTGAAATACTAAATTTGTCTTAATGTCTGAAAAGTGTTTAAAAAAATTCTAAACCAGGATTTGTTTCATATTAGTCTTTTCAAAAATGGTTACCTTACTTTTGTTTTCATTTGTTCCCATTTGTAAGGATATACTTTACATGCCTCAAAAAGGAATTTATAATAAGTCATGGCTTTCTGATTGAAGAGGTATGGATACTAGATTTTTTCCTTTCTCTTTCCATAAAAAAAAAAAAACACTTTTTTTGATAAAAAGAGGCCCAACAAGTACTGTTTTATTGGTCAAAGCTCTGAAAAACTTGTTACTCTAGATTTAGTTCTGATCATCAAGGAAACTTTTTCATGGCAATGTGATCATAAAATAAATCTTGGGGAAAAAATAAGAATTGGAAAATACTAAAATTAACAGAAAGGACCTTTACATTTTAAATTAATAATTGTTAATATTTCAGAAAACGAAGATCATGGCATCCGGTCCCATCACTTCATGGGAAATAGATGGGGAAACAGTGGAAACAGTATCAGACTTTATTTTTTGGGGCTCCAAAATCACTGCAGATGGTGACTGCAGCCATGAAATTAAAAGACGCTTACTCCTTGGAAGGAAAGTTAGGACCAACCTAGATAGCATATTCAAAAGCAGAGACATTACTTTGCCAACAAAGGTCCGTCTAGTCAAGGCTATGGTTTTTCCAGTGGTCATGTATGGATGTGAGAGTTGGACTGTGAAGAAGCCTGAGCGCCAAAGAATTGATGCTTTTGAACTGTGGTGTTGGAGAAGACTCTTGAGAGTCCCTTGGACTGCAAGGAGATCCAACCAGTCCATTCTGAAGGAGATCGGTCCTGGGTGTTCTTTGGAAGGAATGATGCTAAAGCTGAAACTCCAGTACTTTGGCCACCTCATGTGAAGAGTTGACTCACTGGAAAAGACTCTGATGCTGGGAGGGATTGGGGGGCAGGAGGAAGAGGGGACAATGGAGGATGAGATGGCTGGATGGCATCACCAACTCGATGGACATGAGTTATAGTGAACTCCGGGAGTTGGTGATGGACAGGGAGGCCTGGTGTGCTGCGATTCATGAGGTCGCAAAGAGTTGGACACGACTGAGTGACTGAACTGAACTGATCTGAATATTATGTAACTCTTAGATGCTAAGCACTATAAAAACCTCTGTAGGAAAAAAATAATAAGGTAAAGGTCTTACTTTCTAACATCTTACAATTAAATGGGGAATGCTGATATGATAACAGGGAGTTACAGTATACTGTGCTAAATTTCACAGAAGGGTAACATGAAGAAATGCAGGATGTAGGAGAGGTACTTATTTTAGATTTGGAGGATCAATGAAGTCTTCTCAGGGAGATTATCTCTAAAGTCTGATGGATGAATAAGATAACAAGAAAGTTGAGGACAAGAAGAGTGTTCCCAATGAAGAGTACTTATGTAAAGACTAGGAATCATAATTATGAATATATAATAGATCTCCCCACTGCTTAGAAAAGATGGCGAGATGCTTGTAAATACAGACAGGAGGCAGAATCATTCCACTTCTATTTTTGCATCTATCCTTATCATTATGGAAAAGTTATCATCAAACTAGGATGAAGAGAAAAACACCATTAAATGTGAATTGCAGTCCCAGAAAAAAATAGATTATCTAAAGCTACCCAGACATTTTAAATTAATTCTAGTTTGTAGCCACAGATAAATTACATCCCAAGGTGTTGAAAGGGCTTACAGATGTAATCACAGAGTGATTGGCAGCAATCTGCAGAAATCATGGAGGAAGAGAATGGTGCCAGGAGATGTGATCTGAGTGAATGTCATACCAGTTCTCTCCAAGGGTAAAATGGAAGATTCTAGAAACTTTTAGATCGGCAGTGTCAATATTTAATATTTAGCATTCTAGACTTGATTACTCTAACAAGGAATTGTGAATATTTGGAAACTAATGTAACTACCTGTAGGATTCAGTCTGAAAGTAATAAAAACATTTCTGCCAAATTAGTTTTATTTAGTTTTCCATAGGTGAGGTCCCTGTGAGATTTCAGGAGGTTGGGAGTTTGCACTATTTGTATCTAAGTTAGGATTTTGATGAAATTACTCAGGATGTCTTTGTGGACTGGTGTAGATCTATGCCGGTAGGTAGGTGAAGGTGTAACTGGTTGAACACTGTGTGTAAATAGTAATTTGGTGTTAGTTTGCAGGGAGGTTTCTTTCTCAGGCTTTGTCCATGGCCTTGTTTTGGTCACATTTTAAAATCTAATCCAACTGAAGCAGCATCAGTCTCGAAGAAGGCAGCTTATATATTGACTGATAGAAACAATTTAAAAAAATGTCTTAGAACACATAAAAAATCAAGACTTTGAGATTTAGCAGTAGAAATGCAGGATTGAAAATCAGTTACCTAAGAGATCTTAAAGTTCACCTCAAAAGCAATGCAAAGTGAAATTAAAAACACTATAGGTCCTTTGGTTAACTGCAAAATCCCAAAGTTGTACCTGCTTAAACAACAGTGAATTCAAGCTAAGACTGTATTAACAGAGGAGCAGTTACCAAAATGAGGTGAGCGGCAATAAGACTGATTACGAATATTTCACTGAGCTTGGACTTTGGTCAAACTCATCTTGAGTATCATGTACAGTTATAGATGCATGGTAGACAGAAGATATAGCTATTTCCTCAATGTCCATTCCACCTGCCTTGTTGATACCAGCAGTAAGGTTTGAGTGGACTTGACCTCAGTCCACTAAGCTATGCTCAGTGAAGGCCAATCGGGAAAATTCCATCTCCCTCTTTGCACTGTAATTGGTTTAATTAATCCAGGCCTAAGCTTATCAGTGTTTGGAGTTTGCCTGATTTTAGGGATTGGCTCGGGGGTGGCCAATTGATGTAAATCTCAGTGTTTTCTTTTTCCCAGCAGTTAATGGGAAGCAACCTGCCTCTCCTGCTGAATGAGGCATCAGGCAGCACTAATTGCTGCTGGCAGGCATCCAACAACTATGAGGGAAGTCATCAGTCTGAGGAGAAAGTTCACAAACACAGAGATAAAGGGAGAGAAGAGCAAGGCAATGGAGAATGGACTCAGAGCTCTGACCAAACTATGCCTAAATTGTCCTGAGGCTGGAGTTTTTAGCTGTTCTTTAAGCCAAATTGAGTTGTTTTTATTTATTTTTTTAATCGCCTTTAACAGAAATCATTCTAACAAATCCAAGGGCAAAATGCTAAGATTAGTGTCGGAAGAAAGGGAGGCCATGCCATAAGAAGAAAGTTTAAAAGAACTGCAGAAGAGAGAATCTTAAGGGTCATAAGTGTTGTTTAGAAACATCCTCCCCAAGGAAGGGAGAATGGATTGTTGTTACTGTTAGAGAATTCAAGGCTAGGACTATTGTTGCCGAGTTCTGAGAAGGCAAATTTTGACTCCATATAAGACACTGAGAGTTATCCTTTCAAAGAACATTTCTAATTTTTAGAGGGAGGCATTCCATCATTGAAAGAGTCATTTGCTAATTATTGGAAGTGCTAAGACAAAGAATGGTGAACTGCTCCTCTGTTAATACAGTTTTAGCTTGAATTCACTGTTGTTTAAGCAGGTGCAACTTTGAGATTTTGCAGCTAACCAAAGAACCTACTTTTTAATTTCACTTTGTATTGCTTTTGAGTTGAACTTTAAGATCTCTTAGGTAACTGATTTTCAAACCTGCATCTGTAAGTTCTACTAAGTCCCAGGATGTGATGGCATTTTTCTGTCCTTTGTTATTTATATGAAGATGAGGAAGCTGCTAGATTAAGAGACCTTAATTCCTGCCTTGGCTTTCCTGTAGCACCTGAAGTTTTCTCAGAATCTGTATTCTCACCTGAAGAATGAATGGGTTAAAATACAGAGTTTCTAAAACTGTTTCTAGCTCTAAAACTTTTTGCCATGCCAAGAAAACTACTGGAAGTGTGATAGCAAGACTCTTGACCTGATACCTCTCAAGGTAATAGTAAAATCTAAAAATGGGAAATTAGAATATCACTTTCCCATTAATCACATCACTTCTTGAAGTTAAAATGAGGGATTGCCTTGGGAAATACCATCTAGATCTAATTCCTGAAGATATTATGAGCATATTTCAGAAATGGAAACTTCTATGACATGAATTATCAAAAATTCAATCAATTAGCAAGAAGTTATTGAGCACTTGCACCCCTAGGCCTGTGCTAGGCACGATGATAGACAAAATCTTACTTGTCTGGCTTTGTCTAAGACACAAAGTAAATAAGTTCTCAGTGTAGTATGTTTTTTGTTATCCAGAGGCCAATAAGCTTCCCTAAGTTTTTGCTCATTAGTTTAGTTCAGTTCAGTTCAGTCGCTCAGTTGTATCCAACTCTTTGCGACCCCATGAATTGCAGCACGCCAGCCCTCCCTGTCCATCACCAACTCCCAGAGTTCACTCAAACTCTATGTTCATAGACTCGGTGATGCCATCCAGCCATCTCATCCTCTGTCATCCCCTTCTCCTCCTGCCCCCAATCCCTCCCAGCATCAGAGTCTTTTCCAGTGAGTCAACTCTTCACATGAGGTGGCCAAAGAACTGGAGTTTCAGCTTTAGCATCATTCCTTCCAAAGAACACCCAGGA
>NW_011494835.1:2628807-2629558 GCF_000754665.1 Bison bison bison
AGTTCAAAAGCATCAATTATTTGGCGCTCAGCTTTCTTCACAGTCCAACTCTCACATCCATACATGACCACTGGAAAAACCATAGCCTTGACTAGATGGACCTTTGTTGGCAAAGTAATGTCTCTGCTTTTGAATATGCTATCTAGGTTGGTCATAACTTTCCTTCCAAGGAGTAAGCATCTTTTAATTTCATGGCTGAGTTTTTGCTCTTAGTGCTGAATTCAGGATACTGCTGAGAGTCTCAGTACAGAAAAACAAGAAGAGAAAGTATCACTTCAAATACCTGTTATATTCTTTTGATTTCCAGAAACATCCTTTAAATAGAGGCTCTATACTACATGCACATTCGTGTGTAATAATATACTGAAATCATATTAAAGAAAAGATCTATGTTTTTATACTAATACCTAGATAGCATATTCAAAAGCAGAGACATTACTTTGCCAACAAAGGTCCGTCTAGTCAAGGCTATGGTTTTTCCAGTGGTCATGTATGGATGTGAGAGTTGGACTGTAAAGAAGGCTGAGCACCGAAGAATTGATGCTTTTGAACTGTGGTGTTGGAGAAGACTCTTGAGAGTCCCTTGAACTGCAAGGAGATCTAACCAGTCCATTCTGAAGGAGATCAGCCCTGGGATTTCTTTGGAAGGAATGATGCTAAAGCTGAAACTCCAATACTTTGGCCACCTCATGCAAAGAGTTGACTCATTGGAAAAGACTCTGATGCTGGGAGGGATTGGGGGCAGGAGGAG
>NW_011494835.1:2629658-2644385 GCF_000754665.1 Bison bison bison
GACGACAGAGGATGAGATGGCTGGATGGCATCACTGACTCGATGGACGTGAGTCTGAGTGAAGTCTGGGAGTTGGTGATGGACAGGGAGGCCTGGCGTGCTGCTATTCATGGGGTCGCAAAGAGTCGGACACGACTGAGTGACTGATCTGATCTGATCTGATATATATATATATATAAGGAAATATAAATCAGCAAAGAGAGAGTTTATAAACATTCTAAGTGTCTAATAAATTGCTGCTATGCATTCATTACTGGACAGGTGCTGTGAAATCTGTATAAAACACAGTTTCTGTAAGAATTAATAATTGGAAGAGCCAAAATGGATGAACGAGCTTTTCAGTAAGTTGGTGGCCATGCACTTATCTATGTAGTACATGCCACGGTGTCACAGGAGCATAGAGAAGAGGCGAGGCAAGGGTGGGAACCTAACATTGAGATAGTGGGTCTTGGCTGGGCCTTGAAGGACAGGCTGAAATTTAAGAAGCAGAAGTGGTCAAGAATGCTGATTAGGTGAGGAAAAAGACAGTTATGAAGGCTCAGAAACCACAGGCTTTCACATGCTATGAGTATACTGACCTTATTAGACTGAGGAGGGGGGACCTCATGGGAAATAAGGATGTGACCAGATTTTGACATGTCCTAAACCTCAAGAAAAGGAACTAAGACCACATAATTTTTGAAGTAAGGAGATCTAGGGTGTTTCCCTGATCTAGGGAGCAGGGAGTAACAAAAACAATGATTTGGGAAATGTATATTAGCAGGGAATGTTAGCATGAATTGGAAGATAAAGAGGCTTGCTAGGAAATGGCTGTAGTCATCTTTGTGTGACTGATAATTCAAGACATGGGTAATTAAAAGATTAAAATAAGATTTAAACTTGTGTATAATATGTTTTGAAGAATAAAGGGAAAGGAGTTTGACAACTGATGGCACATGAGTAATTGATGCCAGATCCCTCCATTTGGAATATACTTATTGGTCACTTAGTGTAAATAATCTCAAGGCATTCATCTGAGCTTTTATGTATATGTCATATCTCCCCAAGCACACTATGTTTAATGTAAGCTTCCTAAGGACAGCACAGCCTACACTAGCAGGGGTCCTGTTTGTTGATGTTATGAGAGGTGAAAAGGAAAAATAATAAACATTGATACCAAGTTTTCCAATCTAAGTAACCAAAGTTACTTCAACCAAGGTGTCTCATCCATTTCTCCGATACTTTGACATAGCTAAGACTGAGTGTTTAAAGCAAGTATTATATTTGAATACTGAACTATAAAGCTATTTGTTGGGCTGTACCACATAAGCCTGTAAGCTTTGTACTTGCTCAGGCTCAACACTGTGAAAAGAGCCCAGAGTCATCAACAGAGAAATCAATAGTTTAGTTGAAAGGAGATCTTATGTGTTAGATGCACAAGGGTTCTGGAGTGACACCATTCCAGCAACTGTAGGAGGCAGGCAGGCTGGATGGACATAGCAGCAGTATTCCCTCCCAGAGGGAAGGGGGTATTTCTAGTTATAGGGGGAATCACATCCATTTGACTCATTAGTTACCAGAGAAACCCGCAGAGGGGAAAGGGCCCTTTTAGACCCTTAGGCTAAGTGCCTTCTCTCTGGGCAGAAATCTTCCCTTTGTTAAACTATAACTCTGGTCTAAAGACTAAAACAATCACTGGGGAGTGGGGGCAAGTGCGTACGTATTAGCTGATTAGGCTCTACATTGAAGAGGTCAGTGAGTGGCGTGAAGGTGAAAGTGAAGGTCGGGCAGGTGATGTACAGAGAGCAAGCCAATAGCCATCTTGGGCGGTCTGATCACACACTGGTGTTAATATTAATTTAAATAGCCATGAACCATTATTCTAGAAGAACTACACTAATGCCTCCTTCTGTAAGAAATGGATGGATAAATGAAACAAATTGTTATTGATCAGAGCCAACTATTCAAAAGGTAAACACATAAAAGTTTGCTTAACTTCCCTTTACAAGAATTCCTAAATGCTGTTTTCATCTTTTAATCTTGGGTGCCATGTACAGACAGCTCAAGCTTTCCTCTTCTGGCTTGTCTTACCACCAGAAACACTGGACACCAGGGTTTAGTTTTTGCTCTCTATACGTTGTATGTTATGGATGGGGTTTTGGACTAGGTACATGATTAGTAATTTAGAAGCTCAATATGCTGAGAATGCAGAATCATTATGGGAATCCAATAAGAAAGTGAAGATGTTACATCTATTACTTATTCTTGCAATCAATTGTGGTGATAGGTGTACAATTACTTTTAACTACTAGGAGAGATCCTGAAAGGAAAACAGTAACTAAGCTGAATATTGAAAAAAAATAAACTGGATATAGGTTCATTTGGTTTCATTTTGTTTAAACTTTTAGGCAACATAGTTGTATTTCTAAATGATACTGAGAGTTAATTATGTTGTGAAATAGAAAAAATGTGGTTGGAGGTGGGCTTAGATTGCCATGTCTTTAGAAAGGAATAGAGAGAGAGTAGTGTGCCAGGGTGCAGGCAGGCTAGAGGTTTGCAAATGATGGTATGAAGATGGTTCTTTTTATGGATTCTTATTGCTCAGGAAACAAGCAGCAAAATTATCACCTATGCAGGATTAAGAAGGTGAAACATCAGGTTTGTGGAGGGAGGAGAGTCAATGAAATCGTTATCCTGAATTGGTAGAACTGATTAGTAAAATGTAGACAGTGCTGAGGTTTGCCTTCATAAATTTAAAGTAAGCCTGACTGCATTTTTATTTCCTTCGGGTTCAACTGCACAGGCTTGTAAGGGAAGAACTAGATTCAACTGGGATAAAATTGGTCAAGCAAGAAAGATTGAGGAAGAAAAGGCCAAGGAAACAGAGGGTATATGCAATGGAGCAATTGTAATAATAATGCATGGGATCCAAGCAGATAAGGAGAAAGTAAGGACAAGGTGTGATAGGAAAATGTGGCAGTGGAGGTCCCGGAGCTCTGCAGTGGAAATACGAGAGCTAGAGATCACACTGTGGGATATCTGAAAGATTTGGAAGATGGGGCAATTGTTGGTAATGACAAGATCTAGTGGGAACTCAAGGAGGTACATGGCAGAGGGAACAGCATCAAGGAACCATGAGGCCTGGATAGGGATCTTTCCTGTATCTACTGCAATCACCAGCAATGGGAGGAAAAAACCCAATGAGCAAAGAGTTAAAATCGTCACTGAATGAGAGGCAGTGGCTGGAAAGATGAAGATAATGGCACCAAATAAAGGGAGGAAACATGACAGTTATTAAGAGAATGGACTCTGGAGTCCAACAGCTGGGGTTCAAATCCTGGCACTAATATTTTCTAGTTGTGTGACTGTGGGCTACTAACTGATCATTCCAGTCAGCTCAAATGCATCTATAAACTAAGGAAAGCAATATACATAACTCACAGCTTTGTTGTTAGGATTAAATCAGATCAATGTCTGGCAAAGAATAATCAATATATTAAGTGTTATTAGCTTGTGGAATACACTGAGAGGTGTGAGTTTCAGTGTGTGTGTGTGTGTGTGTGTGTGTAGGCATGTATTTATCAGGGAGCATCCAGGAATCAGCAATAAAGAGCAAAGTCCAGCAAGACATAAGAAAAAAGCCACCACTTGAGAAGGCTTCAGAGAAAGTTTTGACCTGGGGAGGGTCACGTTTCAAAGACAGCAAAAGAGTAGTCAGGATGCTCAGCAGAGGCTAAATATACAGGGCTTAGCTGGTAACAGACTTGGTTCTAGAAGGCAACAGGCAGGGATCTAGGGTGGTACAGAGGAGAGAAAGATTGGGTCAGATTTTAGGGGATGGACAGAGCTCTGTAGGGGTGAGTGTCCTTATCATGATGGGTAACTTGTGAGGTCTCAGCGGATCCTTCCAAGTCAGGTAAACTAACAATGTGCAGCATGAGACCCACGGCCCTGATTGTATTTCCTCTGGTGACCAGTCTCACACAGTTGTTCAGAAGATGGTGTGAGAAAGTCCTACAGAGGAAGTGCCTCTGTCGCCAGTATGTCAATTAAAGGAGCCATTGCCAGGCAGGGAGGCAGAATACTTCAGGGAAATGATGAGAAGTTAATTGATTGGTGCCAAAACCCAATCCTAACAGCTAATTCAGGTCCCCAAGACTAGATCAAACACCAATACATGTTTTCAAAGCACCTGAATTTCTTCAAGGCACATACAATATTAATTACATATTTAACTGTATGTTTATTTACTTAATGCCCGTTTCCCCTCCCAGAATTGGCAGGAAATGTCTCTTCTATTCCCTCTTGAATTTTGAAAGCTTTGCCCATTGGGTAAGCACCTGTTTTTGTTGTTCGCTCAGTCATCTCTGACTCTTTGTGACCGTACGGATTGCAGCACACCAGGCTTCCCTGTCCTTCACTATCTCCCGGAGTTTACTCAAACTCATGTCCATTGAGTCGATGATGTCATCCAACCATCTCATCCTCGGTTGCCCCCTTCTCCTCCTGCCCTCAATCTTTCCCAGCAGCAGGGTCTTTTCCAGTGAGTCGGCTCTTTGCGTCAGACTGATCAAGTACCTGTATCTGTATCTAATTCATATCTAGGCATCTGTATCTATGCCTCCCTTTGCATTTCTGTCTATAGCATCTTTGTGAAAGGGTTATGTTAGGAATTAAGTTGCCAAAAAAGATTTATTGGCAATGATCACACCTCATTTCAAAATTTTACTTCCTAAGCTAGTTGCGTTTGTGTCCACTTACCCATGGTGAATCAAGGTTGTTTTTGGAAGAACAGCATATCGAGTAATGTAGGTCTGGTCTACAACTGTCCCGAAAGCTTTGCTAGCAACATCTTTCTAGACTTTTCTCAAGGGGAAAAAAAAAATGGGGACTTGACCTAAAGGAATCAAATAGTCTTTGAAATGTTTCAACTTGATTAGCACCGTGTGATGAGCCTAGCAAGAACAAAAGGTTATTTGAGACATCCGTCTCATTGCCTAAGTTAACGGACAAAGAGATCTTATTTTTATGTTGCCTGGGATTGTTCAGTGATTATTTCATCTAAGTTCTTTGTTGTTTCCCAACTAGATCATAACTTTCCAGTGACAAGAAAGGGTGTCACTTAGGCTGGAGGCAGTGAAGTCTCGTTTGGCCAAAGCCAGCAGTTTCTTATTATACTACGCGAGCTATGCTTGGGCATGTCAGAGTGGTATCATGTAACCCTACATGAAAAAGACCATTTTGTGGTCAGGGCGCTGTGGTTAATGGGTGAGAAAACAAGGTTTCAGAGGATTGCCACGCTTTTAATGGGGCCTTCTGGAATTAATGAGGCCGTGTTCTCAGGGCATGAGGGATGAGAGCAGACACCAGATCATTTACTGCCATATCCCCTAGAGTGTATTATGCTGTCGATGGTGGTTATGGGGTTAATAATTATTTTTCCCAGTAACTGGAAGTAGTATCTTTTCTCACTGTCACATTCTCAGATAGCTGCTGTGGTGTTAGCCTTTTGTACATGTAGTAGCACACTTGGTTGAAGCTGACACTTTTCCAGAGTTGAGAAAGCTATCAGGAGACTTTGCTGAAACAAGACAGCTTGTAGTTTGTTTCCTGGGCTTCATTTACTGCCTCTAGTTGAATTAACAAACAATTTAACAGCAATGTCTGTATTTAAATAGAAGAAAAGGGAAAAGAGAAGGCCCAGGTGGGGATTTCATGGAAAAGCCAAAGTACTTTGCAAAGGGCTCTGGTGAAACTGAAGCAGTGACCCAAGATGCACCAGGTTAAAACAGACAGCATCACAGAATCAGGGGGAAAAAAAGGACAGGAAGGTGAATAGAGAGAGATGGTGAGAGGGATGGGTGTTGAAGCATGAAAAATTAAGGGTCCTTGGGATCAACTAGACCTGAAACAATGTGCACATTCGACTTTGGGCATTGTTCTTCTCATCCAAGCTTTCTCTGTTTATTTGGTTGAAATCTGTGTCCCAACGCATCTATTTTAGGTGGAATTGAAAGTGCAAGCCTAGAAATTCTTTGCACAGAAGCTTGGTTTAAATCTGTTCAACTCACTAGGCTGTACCCCTTTAATCCTGTCACTTTCCCAGCTGACAAGCCATACTGGCAGAGGTGAAAAGGAAGGCTAACTTGTTCTTGGCCTTTCTCCCCACAAACACCTTTTCCTCGCACAGTGTACCAACACAATTCCGAAATGCTCACAGGGATGTTTAAGATCTGGCCTTCAAATGGCAACATCCAAAAATGTGCTGTGTTGTCTTAGTAAGACTCTTGAATACATTGTTGTGCTCTAGTCTCTATGATGACATTCTTGAGTCTCATTCTGCAAGGGGAATACTGCAGCCTCCTGTCTCCCTCTGCTGCCCTGCCTCTCTCCCCTTACCGCCAAAGCAGTCTTTTCAAAAAAATGTGAAGCACATCATGAAACGTTCCAGCCTAAAATCCTTTAATGACTTATTTATCCTGGAATAAAACCTATATCTTTACCATGGTCTACAAGGTTTTGAACACTCTTACCTCCAACCTAATCTCACTGTTACTTACCAATATTTCTAATTACTTCAATTATACACACAATTATTTTAAAAATACTTTTTAAGTGTTTGTCTCTCCCATTAGAATGCAAACTGCATGGGGAGAGGAACTTGGTCACATTTCTTCATTCCTGTATCTCTAGTACCTAGGACAGCATTTGAGACATAATAGATAAGCTATAAAATAATCACAGAGTGAGTAAATACTAGCTTAAAATTCTCAGAGCACTTTCATTCTCATAAAAGGATCACTTTTTTCTTTGACTGTCTTACTAAATTTTTTTCTTTAGCTTATTATTGCTTATGAAATACATATTCGCCTTTCTGAGTCCACATTTATAATTAAATATGGGCTGCCTGGTGTTGTCCTTCATAGCTGGGAATAATCCTATTTGCAATATTGATGATTCTCTAATGTGTATCCAGCAGGCTTCTCCTGAGTAATACCTTGTGACCTGGGACACTGGGGCCCAGCCCCGAGCCCTGCACTTAGAGGGCCTCACTCTGCTCCTCTGCTGGCCTCACCTAGGGGGTCAGAGCCTGTGAGGCCAAGGGGATGTGCTCACTTACACCTGTCCACTACTTTCTTTCTGTGTGTATGTGTTTTCACTTTGTTTTTTAATTGAAGCATAGTTGATTTACAATGTCATGTTCATTTCTGCTGTACAGCAAAGTGACTCAGTTATACATGTATCTACATTCTTTTTTTTCATATTCTTTTCCATTATGGTTCATCACAGGATATTGAATATAGTTCCCTGTGCTATACAGTAGGGCCTTGTTGTCATCTATTCTATATATAGTAGCTTATCTCTGCTAACCCCAACCTCCCACTCCATGCCTCACTTAAACTCCTCCCACTTGGCAAATGCATGCCTGTTCTCTGTGTTTGCGAGTCTCCTTTGTAGATAGGTTCCTTTGTGTCATATTTTAGATTCCATATATAAGTAATGTCTCATGGTATTTGTCTTTTTCTTTCTGGCTTACGTCACTTAGTATGATAATCTCTAGTTGCATCCATGTTGCTGCAAATGGCATGATTTCATTCTTTTTTATGGCTGAATGGCTGGGTAGTATTCCATTGTGTGTGTGTGTGTATGTATGTACGCACACATTTTCTTTATCCATTCCTCTGTTGATGAACCTTTAGGTTGTTTCCATGTCTTGGCTATTGTAAATAGTGCTGCTATGAACATACAGGTGCGTGTATCTTTTTGGATTAACAGTTTGGTCTGGATATATGCCCAGGAGTGGGATTACTGGATCATATAGTAAACTACTTCTAGTTTTCTGAAGAACTTCCATACCGTTCTCTATAATGGCAGCACCAGTTTACATCCCCGCCAACAGTGTAGGAGGGTTCCCTTTTCTCCTCACCCTTTCCAGCATTTGTTATTTGTAGATTATGTTAATGATGGCCATTCTGACCAGTGTGAGGTGGTACCTCATTGTAGTTTTGATTTGCATTTCTCTAATAATTAGCAATGTTGGGCATCTTTTCATGTGCCTACTGGCTATCTGTATTTCTTCCTTGGAGAAATGTCTTTATCCATTCCTCTGGATATTTTAGGTCTTCTGCCTAGCTTTTGATTGGGTTGTTTTGTATGACTTGTTTGCATATTTTGGAAATTAAGCCCTTGTTGTTTGCATAGTTTGCAAATACTTTCTCCTGTTCTATAAGGTGACTTTTTGTCTTACTTATGGTTTCCTTTGCTGTGAGCACTGCTTTTTTGATCACATTCCACTACACAGGACCTGGCACTTTCATGCTCAGACTTTCATGCTCAATCCAAGTCATCTTCCAGGTCCCATGAGACTCCTTTCTTCAAGACCTGGTCCAGTATGTACCATATTCTTTGGTCTTGTGGTGGCTATTGCCATAGATGTGAGTGGAGCTTGATCAATCAAGCCAGGGTGTGCACATGCCTGCGTGCAGGACTGGAAAGACCAAGGGCTGAGGTTGGATAGAAAAGTAGGTCTGACCATCAAGTATCCCCAAGTTGGTCAGAGAGACTTATCTCCTATAGTAAAGAGGGCCTGGTTCCAGGGATTTACTCCAAGATTTTTGATGGTTTGTTCTACAAACTTGAAGTTAGAATAAGAAAGAAGGCTAGTCTTAGAAAACTAAGATAAAAGAAAGTGTGCTGTTAATAAGAGGCTCTTAAGAGTTAAAGAAGCCCTAAAGTGAAAACTATATTACCAGACTTATTTGTTGTTTGTTTGGCCAGAGTAGAGAGATTTTCAGAACACTCCCAGTTAATATTTTACCTTTTCTCCATGAGCCAGTTCTTGAGGAAGGAAGGAAAGGTAAGTTACTTCCTGTCTCCTCATAAATATTCTTATAGACATTAATATAGACTGGAAAGTGATTTTTTAAGCACTTTATGCCACCCTTCCTGAAGTTATGCTCAGCTGTACTGATTACCTCTGTAACTATAAAATAGCAAAATTTGTGATTTGAAAGCAAAATATAGACATGTTCTGTTCACTCCCTGAACCTACTTTAGTATTTCACGTTCAGGGTGGGAGGATGGCTGTGGATCAGATTTTGTGGCCTAGCTCTTGCTCCCTTCCTGAAAAGACATGAAAGTGGCCTTTTGCTGTGGACTAAAGGAGAAGCTATCTATATTTATATCTTCTCCCTCCTTTTATTCTGGTTTATGTCCACACATACAGGATTTAAGCAGTATAAAGTATGTATTACCCCAAAAAAGAATCATAGCAAAATAGAGGACATATAAATAAATTATTAATGTATTTGCATTTTTCAGAGGGTCTTAAAAGTGATGAATCTTTTGATTTGGTTATGTAGATAACAGCTATCATTGTGCATACTTAAAATTGTCTGACTAGAGATACAAATGTTAATTGTGCATTTTTTGACAATTGTTTTTAATACTATATAGTTGTCATTTATAAATTCTTATAAGTTTTTTTAATCAAAAGAGAAAAGGTGAAAGAGAATAAGAAATAGAGGCTAAACAGAAATACAGTTGTTGAGGGCAATAAAAGTAAACAATGCAAATTATCCTCACTAGGGTTAAAGGGATTTACAGTGTTAAAAGGTTTCCTTTCCATTTTAAAACAAAAATGAAATGAGAAAGATATTTTGACAGTCCGAATGTAGTTTAGGGCTATAATTAGGATAATATAAGTCACATATTTCACTAATGGAATTAAAAAATCAAACATCCTTAATACATAATTCATGCACATTTACCTTTCTTATGAACAGAGGAGCCTGGTGGGCTGCAGTCCACGGGGTCGCTAAGAGTCGGACATGACTGGGTGGCTTCACTTTCACTTTTCATTTTCATGCATTGGAGAAGGAAATGGCAACCCACTCCAGTGTTCTTGCCTGGAGAATCCCAGGGACGGGGGAGCCTGGTGGGCTGCCGTCTATGGGGTCGCACAGAGTTGGACACGACTGAAGCGACTTAGCAGCAGCAGCAGCAGCAGCTTTCTCAAAGTTGCTGAAGTAAATATACAAAATGTCTTAGTAGATTTATAACATATCCATTTTGTTCTAATTTGGGCAACTTTGTAATTTAAAGTTTTTATTGATTTATATAATTTTCTTATGAGATAAAGCAGGTAAATACCATATTTCCAATTAGTAAATACAGAGTTTATACAGGTATAGTGAATTCTGCTTAGCAGGCATGAAAGTTTAGACATTAAAACTTTGAATTATTACATGGTAGAGTTTGGAGTGAGAAGGGATGGTGATGAAAATGTATCTTTGATAGTGTTACATATGAAGCATCATGGAGTCCAAAATTTTTGACAGAGAGGAGCTATTTTCAGGTGCTATACTGCCAATCTGGTGCTGTCTCTCTGCCAAAAATCAGGTGCTTATGTAAACACACACTCAAAGCCATAGAACAGATTAGAAAATGCACAAGAGGTGCCATCCCCAGGAAATAAGCAGCTACAGTTGGCATTTCACAGAACATATTGAAATAAAGTACACCTTGTATTTCAGAATGACACGGACCAGGCATAGAACTATAGAAACACTGTTGGTGAAATCGGAAGTTTGGGATCTTATCACGAGAGTGACTGAAATTAGGCACCGCTCAGTACCATTTGGCATGGAACATACAAACAGACTCAGAATGTAAGCATTCAGACAAGACTGGTTTAGAGATACAGGTCTCTATACAGATGGGCTGGAAGTTAATGCAGAATCACTCTGCATTCCAGTCATAGTTCTTGAAAATCTAGCTAAGTAATTTTTAAAATCTCTCAATCCTAATAAGTTGTATATGCGTGGATGCTTAGTCGCTTAGTCACATCTGACTCTTTGTGACCCCATAGACTGTAGCCCACCAGGCTCCTCTGTCTATGGGATTTTTCAAGCAAGAATACTGGAGTGGGTTGCCGTTTCCTACTTCAAAGTTGTATATAGTTTTTATAGTTTGTATTCTGTGTAGTGGAACTATTCATTCTCAAGTATAATTTTAAGGATTTAAGGAAAAACATCCTGAAAAGGGGGTCTAAAATGCAGGTATGTATAAAGAGAGTTTTTAAATTGGGTAAACTCAGAATTACGCTTAGGATTCAGTTGCTCAGATTTGAAAAACAGGTAGGAATTACTCCAGCTGAATGAGGTTTGAATGGAATAAAGTTTATTACTTTCTAGATGGTGTTCACCGGGGAAGGTGATGGCACCCCACTCCAGTACTCTTGCCTGGAAAATCCCATGGGAGGAGCCTGGTAGGCTGCAGCCCATGGGGTCATGAAGAGTTGGACACAACTGAGCGACTTCCCTTTCACTTTTCACTTTCATGCATTGGAGAAGGAAATGGCAACCCACTCCAGTATTCTTGCCTGGAGAATCCCAGGGACGGGGGAGCCTGGTGGGCTGCCATCTATGGTGTCGCAGAGTCGGACACGACTGAAGTGACTTAGCAGCAGCAGCAGCAGCAGCAGATGGTGTTCATAAAATCCTTGAATGCATAGAATAAAACAGGCTGTAGTCTATGGTTTATTGTGCCTAAAATCACTCAAAGTTTCCCAAGATGAAATTGCTGTTTGGTTCTTTATGAAAACGAGTCACATAACAAGAAAATAACAGAAATAACATAGCCTAGGTCTGCTCCTTGACTCTCCCAACAGTATCATTTTTGTGGAGGACAGAATTAAAAGTTTTCTATGATACCACCGTGTCAGACTGGGCCTAAGTACTAATTGCTGCATTTCCTAAAGTGCAATATAAATATTCCGCACCTAGCCTCCCAGGGTATCTCAGCTGATTAGGAGTGTGGTTACCAGGCAAAATTCAAAAGTAAGGCTTAAAAACATTCTACTTCCTGTTCACAATGGAATTTAGTTTGGCCTCATAAATCATGTATATGCTATCAATTCTCTCTTTTATTGATGATAGGTCAATAAGAACATATGTAGTTTTAACTGTACAAAAGGATACATAATACTTTGGATGTAAAACATTAAATCTGAAAAAATTAAAGCATCCATCATGCAAAATGCAAGCAGCTTGCCTTGTTGAAATACTTGCATTTCCCAAATGCAACATGTTCTTCCACACCACTTTGCCTCCACACAAGCTCCCTAGAAAGTCTCTCTCCTTGTTCTAATGTGGCTGATTCCTGCTCATCTGTTAAAACTCAGCTTGGCCATCTCATTTTCCAGGCATCCTTCCTTAATATTCTTCTGCCCAATCCAGCTAGTCAATTATGGATATTCTTCCTGTGTACTTTTGTTTGTCTTAAGACATGATCATCCAGTATTGAATTCATGGCTTAGTTTATCTATCTCACCAGAGAACACCAAATTTATCTTTTAACTCTGAATTATCAATGCTTAATTTAGTGCCTGGTAGAAGAAATACTACAGCGTATGCAATGATGTCAAAATGCAAGGGATCAGGCAGGCTTTTGATAAAGCCTTTGATGTGTTAAATGGTGAAATATTAGTTACCATCAGTGGAATTGTCTTATTACTGAATGCCTGGAACAGGTTATATTTTATGAAACTCATGAATATATAGTTCTACTGAAGAGAACTCTATTAGGTGAGATTGAAAATTATTTTTAACCAAGAAGACATTGCTGGCCTTAGAGCTAAGTTAATTGAAAAGGGTCTTAAAATGGAAGACTGTTGATACAGGTTTCTTTTTATTTAAATTTTATTGGAATATGGTTGACTTACAATACTGTGTTGGTTTCTGGTATACAGCAAAGTGAGTCAGTTATATGTGTGTGTGTATGTTTGTGTTTAGTCGCTAAGTTGTATCCAACTCTTTTCTGACTCCATGGCCTGCAGCCCACCAGGCTCCTCTGTCCATGGAATTTCCCAGGCAAGCATAGTGGAGTGGGTTGCCATTTCCTTCTCCAGAGGATCTTCCTGACCCAGGGATTGAACCCGGGTCTCCTGCATTACAGATAGTAGGTCCTTAATAGTTATCTATTTTATATATATAGTGTTTATTATATATGTCAACCCCAATATTCCAATTTACCCCTCCCTCCATTCCTGACCCCTCATCCCTGCACAGAAACCATAAAATTGTTTTCTATATCTATAACTCTGTTTCTGTTTTGTAGAAAATTTCATTTGTATCCTTTTTTAGATTCCACATATAAGTAATATCACACAGTATTTGTCTTTCTCTGATTTCACTCAGTATGACAATCTCTAGGCCCTTACAAGTTGCTGCAAATGGCATTATTTCTTTCCTTTTTATGACTCAGTAAAAGTCTATTGTATGTATGCACCACATCTCCTTATCCATTCCTCTGTTCGTGGACATTTAAGTTGCTTCCATGTCCTGGTTATTGTAAATAGTGTTGCAATGAATATTGGGTTGCATGTATCTTTTTGTGTCTTATGGACAGGAGTGGGATTTCTGGGGCATAGGATAGCTCTATTTTAGGTTTTTAGGTAATCACCATACTGTTTGCCCTAGTAGCTGTATCAGTTTACATTCCCAGCAACAGTGTTGGTGGGTTCCTTTTCTCCACACCCTCTCCAGCATTTATTGTATGTAGATTTTTTGATGATGACCATTCTGACCAGTGTGAAGTGATACCTCATTGTAGTTTTGATTTGCATTTTTCTAGTAGTTAATGAGGTTGAGCATCTTTTCATGTGGTTATCTGTATGTCTATCATTTCATTTGGCTATCTGTATGTCTTCTTTGGAGAAATGTCTATTTAGATCTTTCACTCATTTTTTTATTTTGAGCTGCATGAACTATTTGTATATTTTGGAAATTAATAATCAAATCCATATGGTACTGGCACAAACACAGAAATATACATCAGTGTAAAGTCCAGAGATAAACTTATGCACCTATGGTCACCTAGTTTATGACAAAGCGGACAAGAATATGCAATGGAGAAAAGACAGTCTCCTCAATAAGTGGTGCTGGGAAAACTGGATAGCTACATGTAAACAAATGAAATGAAAATACTTCCTAACACCACATATAAACTAAACTCAAAATGGATTAAAGAACTAAATGTAAGGCTGGATACTAACTCTTGAAGGAAAACATAGAACACTCTGACATAAATCACACCAAGATCGTTTTAGATCCACCTCCTAGAGTAATGAAAATAAAAACAAAGAAACGGGACCTAATTAAACCTAAAAGCTTTTGCACAGCAAAGGAAACCATAAACAAAATGAAAAGACAACTCTCAGAATGGGAGAAAATATTTGCAAATGAAGCAACTGAGAAGGGATTAATCTCCAAAAAAAGATACAGGTTTCTGAAACACTAATATTATCATCATTGTCCTATTAATAGTAAATATGTGCTGAGCTCCTAGTCTGCAATAGGTACCATTGCGCTTTCTCTGTGAATATGTTTTGTTTAATCACAACAATCTTATGAAATAGACATTGGTATTTTACACAAACTAAGGATGAGAAAACTGAGGCTTAGGGAGAATAAGCAACTTGTCTGAAATCACACAGTAATTTACTAATATACATAATTTACTAACATACCAGTCTATTTGTCTCTGATGCCCATGATCTTCAATACTGGGCTATCCTGTTTCCATCAGGTACAACCCAGATGTGTTCACAGGTGTTTCATTTCCTTACTGCCATTACCAGGTATTTTCTAGCTTTCCCCCTTCGTATTAGTGGATTCTGTAATGGCTTGTGGCTCCTCAAATCAAAACCCTGTTTCTTATCTTTCCCAATGTTCATCTAGCAGCAAGA
>NW_011494835.1:2644485-2659919 GCF_000754665.1 Bison bison bison
GCAAGAATAACTGATGAGGTTTGGACAGAATAAAAGTTTTGTGTTTCTACTCTAAGCTCCCACTTGGAATCCTCCAATTCCGTCCGTTCTAGTATTAATTATGCAGAAGGGAACGTAGAATTGAAATCAAAGGCAATGGGTGGAGAGGGGAAGTAAACTCCATTCTGCTTCTTTACCTCTGATCCCAGTTGCCATAGCTGGTACTTCTGCTGAAACACTTCCAACATAAATAGTGTGTTAAAGAGAAAAGAGTAAGGATGGGAAAAGGGACTAGCATGGAAAATATGAGGTTAAGTACCAATCCAACCTTTTTTCTTCTGGCTTCTACCACCAAATACCCCTAATTACTACACCCACTTATCCATCGTAGAAATAAATATTTCTGTTGAAATATATAAAGTGCACAAATCATAAATGTACCATTTGAATTTTCACAAAATGAACACACATTTGTAATCACCACCCACATCAATAAACAGATCATCAGTACATTGTGGCTTTAAATCACAGGTTCCTGATGACTGAGGTAGAATACCTTCTGTGATTAATAGACATTTCAATAGCTTACTTAATGAGATGACTCTTCAAGTCTTGCCCATTTTTTCTTACTGCGTTGTCTTTCTCTTAATGTGTAAGGTTTCAAAAAATATTCTGAACATAATACTTTATCAGTTGTATGTACTGCGTACGTTTTCTCTCCCTTATTTACCTACCTGCCTTTGAATGAATGTCTTTAATAAACAGAGCTTTTAAATTTTTATATACTTTGAAAAATAACTATGTAATTCATAAAATTCGAATGTAATACAATCTATCAATAATTTTCTAATAGTGCATTTTGTGTCCTATCAAAGAAATCTTTGGCTTCTAATAAATTGTAAAGCTATTTTCTTATCTTCCAGAAACTATATTTTCTCTCACAAATTTATATCTATAATCCATCTAGAAGTGATTTTTGTGGGTGGTGTGAATTGTGCAAGAAACATTTTTTTCTTCTGAACATGCCATTAACCCAGAATTATTTCTTGGAGAGGCCATCCTTTCTCCATAATGCTATGTCATCTTTGCCCTAGTCAAGGGTTGGTGTAGGTAAAATTCCATTTCTGGATTTTATTTTTTTGCTCCCTTGGTCTAACTCTCTGAGTGCCAATACCACACTCCTTCAATTAGGTAACAATGTAAGACTTTGAACTTTGTTCTTCAAAATTTGGTTATTTGTGACTCTTTACATTTTCATTTGGAGAAGGCAATGGCACCCCACTCCAGTACTCTTGCCTGGAAAATCCCATGGATGGAGGAGGCTGGTAGGCTGCAGACCATGGGGTCGCAAAGAGTCAGACACGACTGAGCGACTTCACTTTCACTTTTCCTTTTCATGCATTGGAGAAGGAAATGGCAACCCACTCCAGTGTTCTTGCCTAGAGAATCCCAGGGACAGGGGAGCCTGGTGGGCTGCCGTCTATGGGGTTGCACAGAGTCGGACACGACTGAAGCGACTTAGCGGCAGCACATTTTCATTAATATTAAAACCTAGTGTCCATTTTTTTTTAAATGAGATATCTGATGGAATTTATACAGGATTTGCATTAAATAGGCACATCAATTTGCAGAAAATTGAAACCTATAAATACTGAAATCTTTCAATCCAAAAACTTGACATAACCTCTCAGTTATCTAGGCCATTTTAATACTTCTCAGAATATTTTATTTTGAGATATATTTTTGTTGAGAAATTTTACGTTTTGTCCTATTTCTTTGGTTTTTGATTTTTTTATTCTATTTCAGATGTCAGTTTTTAGTTTCGTTTTCTAATTGGTGGTACATATAAATACCTTCAATTTTTTATATTGTCCTGTGTAAAGACATCACTGAAGTCTCTTAATAATTGAACTGTTTATAATTTTAGATTTTTAAATGTACCATCAAATAAATGCATTTTATTTTTCATTCTTGAGCATTTTCTTTCCTTTCTCCTGTCTTCCCTCCATTCCTTCCTCCCCTCTTCCTTCCTTTCCTCCCTTGCCTGCCTGCCTTTTTCCTCTTGTTTTGTTTTCCTTTATAATACTAGTAGGGGCCTTCAGTACGATGAGAATAGAAGGGGTGATAGTGTGAATGTCCTCTCAATCTAGGCTCAGGCAGAAAACTTTTAATGCTATATAGTATTAATACAAGGTTTGCTATAGTTTTATAACTACTCTATCACATAAGTAACTTTTCTTCTAATTATAGTCAGCTGAGATATTTTAATTTTGGTGTTTAATTATCCCAAATGTTTCTTTTGCTGCTTTGAGATCATCATATGAGTTTTCTCCTTTACTCTGTGAATATAGTCATTGTAATTTTAGAATATTAAAAAAAACCTTGCTTTTTGGAATAAATTTAACTTTCTTATAATATAATCTTTTAGTACACATTTGATTTGCTCATATATTTTGCAGGTTTTGCCTTGTTCATGAAAGTTTGGCTTGTAAATTTCATTCTTAAAATGAAATAATCATTTGGTATCAAGATTTCATTGAACTTAAAAAAGTATTTGGGAACTTTCTTTTTTTATTATCATTTCTCTGGAATAGTTTGAAAGAAATCACTGTAAAGTTGTCTGGTTCTTACATTTACTTGATATTATTGGAAGTTTTCATTTCAGCTTCAATTTGTTGAACACATCTAGAACTATTCAGATTTTCTAATTATTTCATCTGCTTTTGAAAGTTTTTTCCTTGGCTATTTTTCTGAATTTTGAAAATGTATTGACACAAAGTTGTTTATAGCATGCTTCTATTTTTTATAATAAAATCTTAAAATAAATCTATCTTTTTGTTCCTGGTACTAGTAATTTGTACTTTCTTTTATAATAATCCTAAATGTTTAAATAGTATATAGAAAAGCAACTGATTTCTATAGCATAATATTGTATAGTGTGACCTTTCTAGACTCATTTATTCTGGGAAATTTTTGTTTTTGTAGATTCTTTGAGGTATTCTACATAGATATTATGCCATCTATGAAAGATACTTTCATTCAGTTCAATTCAGTCGCTCAGTCGTGTCCGACTCTTTGCGACCCCATGAATTGCAGCACGTCAGGCCTCCCTGTCCATCACCAACTCCCGGAGTTCACTCAGATTCACATCCATTGAGTCAGTGATGCCATCCAGCCATCTCATCCTCTGTCATCCCCTTCTCCTCCTGCCTCCAATCCCTCCCAGCATCAGAGTCTTTTCCAATGAGTCAACTCTTCGCATGAGGTGGCCAAAGTACTGGAGTTTCAGCTTTAGCATCATTCCCTCCAAAGAACACCCAGGGCTGATCTCCTTTAGAATGGACTGGTTGGATCTCCTTGCAGTCAAGGGACTCTCAAGAGTCTTCTTCAACACCACAGTTCAAAAGCATCAATTCTTCGGCACTCAGCCTTCTTCACAGTCCAACTCTCACATCCATACATGACCACTGGAAAAACCATAGCCTTGACTAGACGGACCTTTGTTGGCACAGTAATGTCTCTGCTTTTGAATATGCTATCTAGGTTGGTCATAACTTTTCTTCATTACTTACTTTTAAATCTATAAATCTTTATTTCACTTTATTATCCTACTGCACTAGCTGAAACTTCTACTATGATGTTAAATAGGAGTGGGGAGAAAGAATATCTTTGTCTTGTACCTGGTCTTGGGGGAGGCACCACATTTTCACCTTTAAGAACAATGCTAGCTTTTCTATAAATGTTCTTTATCAAACTGAGAAAGTTCCTCTCTATTTTCAGTTTACTGAGGTTTATTTTTGTTGTGGTTGTAGTTTTGTTTTTTTTTTTATCATGAATGGATGCTATATTTTGTCAAATGCTTTTTCTGCAACAATTGATATAATCATATAATTTTTCTTAAGTCTGTTGATACAGTGGATAGTACTGATTGATTTTTGAGTGTTGAACCAGCCTTGCATACCTAAAATAAATCCCATTTGGTCATAGTATCTAATGTTTTTATACATTGTTGGATTCAATTTTCTTGAGGATTGTTGCATCTATGTTCATGAGTGATACTGTCCTGTCATTTTCCTTTCTGTAACATCTTTCTGTGGTGTTGGTATTAGGGCAGTGCTGGCCTCACAGAATGACTTATGAAATGTTTGCTCGCCTTCTAGTTTCTTGAAAAGATTGTGGAGAACGGGAGTAACTTCTTCCTTAAACATTAATTAGAGCTCCCTAGTGAAGCAATCTAGGACTGGTGTTATCTTTTCTGAAATATTATTATCATTTCTGAAATATTACTAACTGCTCAGTTTCCCATATGGGGTAAGCACTATTCTTCTGCTGGAAATGGATTATCTCAATGTTTGTTTGTCTGGGAAAGATGTTATTTCTTCTTCAGTTTTGGAAATCGTTTACTGGATATAGAATTTTAGGTTAGTGATTTTTTTCCTTCAACATTTTAAATTAAAAAAAATTATCCCACTCTCTTCTTATGCAGTTTCTGAAGAGATTTGCTATATAACTCTTGTTCCTTTGTAGGTAAGGCTTTTTTCCTCTCCTCGGGCTTCTTTCAAGACTTTTTCTTTTTAAAGTTGATATATTACCCAGAAACATTTATGTTCCTACAGTTCTTATTTAAAAATACCAAATATCCTGGCAAATTTTGTTCCTACATCTTACATGATATAAAATTTGAGGTCCACATTTTTATCCCCATCTTATAGACATTCAAAGGGGCAATGAGAGTTAGTAAGTGATTTGGTTAGTTTTCAGAACCAGTGCCCTAAATTACTGTGCTATATTTGTTCCCACAAGTAGCATCAAGTCTTTTCTAAAATAGTCTAGCAAATGCTGAATGACAAATCTCCTCAAATCAAACTCTTATCTTTCACTGTATGAATTTCCCTCTTTCAGCAAATAAAAAAAATCATTGCCAAGCAGTATGTAGTTACCATCAACACTGTCTTACTTACTATATAGGTTTCATTGTCTAAAAGGAAAGATAATATATATTTCCTTCTTGTCCACTTGTAATAAAATTCTAACTACCAACACATATGTTGCTTCAAAACACTAATACAGATTTTCAATTTAAAGAATATCCAGATATAATGTACCCACCAAAAAGAAAAGCATGGAAGAACTTTCACAGTAGAAACACTGCTTGTGGTGTATGCCTGCAATTAATAACCTAGTATCTTTACTATATGAATAGTGAGGGAAACAATGGCATGGAAATCCAACAAGTTTTCTAAAGAGATCCATCAGTAATGGGAAATTTTCATTTGTTAAATTTCCTCATGATTAATGTTAAATTTGTAGTTGTAACATTCATTTTTACCTATCTCTAGACAGAAGGTAAGGTCATTACCCCTGCTTGAATCTTCAGTTCTGATCTGAAATAATGCATGTTCTCCTCACCTAGGGGGGTTCTCAGGCTTCAGAGAGTTTCTTTAAGATATTCCTTTATGGAAACAATATACAACAATATCTTCTGTCCTTTGTAATAATTTTATCTGATTATCATGGTAGCATTTTTTATACATTGTGTGTACTGGTTTACTCCAATGAAGTCCGTGGTTAGGTCACCCAGACTTTGAGTCAGTGTTCTCTTCCAAAGGAAATTAAAGAGAAGGGAAGTCCAGAATGTACTCCTCCCCACCTTCTACATGTTAACATTACAAAATATTTTACTTCGCTAAATTGGTTAGCGTTTGGATATTTGTTTTTATGATTGACTATGATAGAAAAGTAAGAAAGCGCTTCATATCTACTACTAAGAATTCAAAATATATGAACTGAAAAAGAAAAGCAATACTAGTATGAAAATCTCACCATCCACCTCCCATACTACCCAATCCCAGGCTTTGGTATATTTCAGTTCTGAAGGCTTCTCTTTAATTCCAAAGCAGAACATATAGACGGAGTTAGAGCTTAGACTTCTACATGTAAAATATTTAAATACATATTTTAATAGATATCATCAGGTCTTCAGTATCACTAATATATTCAAAGACATAAAGCAAACACAATCAGCTATATGTTTAGGTTAGTACAGGGGAAGAGATTTCTGATTTTAAATTCTTATATTTGGAAGGAAAATGAACAGAAGTAAAATGGGGAAGGGAATCATTTTTGAAGAAAATACTAAAAACTAACTAGTATAAAGATATAAGTCAATCCTAAAATGACCAAACAATTCCTCCTTTCCATGAACCACATATCAAGTCAAGAGGAGAGTGCATTTCTCCTCCCCCTGAATCTGGGGTGGCTTTTCATCAACAGAGTGCAGAAAAAGAGGCGTTAAGAGACCACTCGTTTCTCTACCCTTGAAATGTTCATGTTTAGGGTACTCCTTTTTAGAAACCAGACACATTGAGAGGTCATATGGAGGAAAACTTATGAGATCTGCTTGGCAGCAGTTCTCAGCCAACAGCTAGCAACAGCTGTCAGCCATGTGAAGGAGCACATTGGATACTGTAGCCCACTCAAGTTCTCAGATGACTACAGCCCTAGTGGATGCTTGGACGCCATGTGAATAAACCATCCAGCTGAGTCTGATCAACTCACAGAATGGTAAGTCCCTAAGTTTTGAGGTATGCTGCTATGCAGCAGTGATACATAAAAGATATATGTAATGCAAATAGCTGACTGGTAAACAAAGTCCAGCATAAACATATTAGGCTAATGATGATAAAAGGAATTTAAGAGAAATACCTGGCTAATATATGTATTCTAGTTAACTTAAATATTCTCATAGAGGATACAGATTTTTTTGTTGTTGTTCATTTTAGGTATTTTTAAAGTAAAGGAGACAAAATTTTGGAAAGCATCTCTTCATATTGCAGTTGCATACTTAATGTGCAAAGAAAAATATGAGTTCAGTGATTCTTGATAAAACCAAAGTTTCCTTGAAAATGTTATATTATTTAAAGAGAAAAGGAGCAAAAAGAAGGGGGAAATCCTTAAATATAGGCTATTTAAAAAAAAAAGAAAACTATCAAAAGTTTACCGAAAAACATGGAGGCAAGGGAAAGAACAGAAATGTTATTCTGAGAGGAAAAAGTAATTTTCAGTAATATAAGTGAAACAAAGTTCGAAGGTGTTATCATGTGCCCTTTGCTCTCATAATCCTTTTTCATATATGTTGTGGAAATTACCATATTCAATTTTAAATGATTTGTTCATATGTCTGGTTTATATCACCAAACTATAATCATTTCCAGGGCAGAGATCAGTATATTTATATTGTTATCACTAAGATAATATAGAGATTAATGGATGGATGTTTAGTTAATGAATGAATGGGTGAATAAATGATTTAGTATAAACTGACACATGAAATTAAGTTTTGAAATGCAGAATCAACCTATTGACAGAAGCAGACCCTTTGTCAGAGATGTCTATTTTGGGGGGTGCTCTAATTTTCTTGACGTGAGATTCAAAGAAAGCTGGAAAACACCCTCTTCTAGATACACTAAGCATTTTATCTGGAGACACTGAAGGTGGATACTTTATGGTCCCTGCTCCGAAAAGGTCATGGGATACTGAGCAAGATTGAAATGTAAGAAGTGCCTACCTGTGCAAAGGATTAATAAGTCTTTCAATTTCATTATCTTTTTAAAAACACACAGGAGTAGCTTTATTCCCATTTGTAGGTAAAATATTAGGATAAGAGATATTCAGTAACTTGTTCAAGGCAAGCTAGTAAAATGAGAGAGCCGATATATAGTAATTCATTCTTTCATTTTTCTCTCTCTGGCTCCCAAACTACAGTTATAAGTATTGATGTTAGTCTAAGCAAGGTGCTATGAGGGCAGGAGCAAAGCTTACTTGGAAGGAGGAAGCTTATATGGGATGCTACGATAAGGCTCCCATTGTGTCTGTATCCCTATTCCCTACTTGTGTGGCTATTCTACAGAAGCACAGAATGGCTACAAGCTTTTGGAATCATGCAGATTTGGGCTTAATTCTAGTAAATGTGGTAGATGTATGGAGAAGTTACTCAGTCCACTCCAGTTTCTTCTTTCCCATCCATAAAGTAGGAATAATCATGTGTACCTGTAAGAGCTATTACAAGGATCACACCTGAGATGTATTAAGCACAGTATCTGGTGTAAATACTCTCTTGGCAAGTGGTGAGAGTTAGTCTAATGAATTTTGTATGATAGCTATTCTGATTTGTGGTTGGCTGATCTGATTCTGTGGGTCTGGAGAGGATATTTTCCCAGATATACAAGATTTTAGCAGATATTCTTGGATACTCTTGCTAACCTAAGGGGAATCTTGGACCATTGATTACAGCCTTTACATTTTAGACCATATTTCCAGGAATGAGGTTTTAAATGTCCTTTAGAGACCCAGCCCCACTCTTTATGATCTATTTCTTTGGCATTCAGAAGGAAGAAATCATTCAGGAATGTTTGCTTCCTGTGGCAGTGTAATTTCTCCCTAGCCTCTCTGGCAGTCATCTTTTGCCTGTGGTTCTAGTAAAGCAAGCAATATTGACTTGACTTGCTTGGAAAAGTATTCCTTAAGCATGTATTCCTTACAACGTTAAAAATAGAGTATTTGATCAGGGACCTTTAGACACATCTACTGGTTCATACTTTTATTCAAGCCCCTGACTCTGAACAAAAATAAGTTAATATTCAGAAGACTGTAAATAAAAAAAATTCAGTGCTTATTTCTACCCCAATCCTGGCCTAATCCCAGCCAAAGCTGGATCTTTAAAATCTAGAATACTTGAGGTCTGAGGGTCTGACTTCAGTTCTTCTCAGGCAGCAAGGCAAGGAGGGAGGTCAGAGCTGAGAATCCTTACTCCAGAGAGCAAGGGTGGCAGGACAAACGGGAGAAAAGACACGAATTCATTAAGGAGTAACAGCCCAAGCAGGCGCTTACTGGCTGAATTGGGAAGGAAATTTCTTAGAAGGGCTCCAGAATGTGGAGGAAAAGGAGCAGTTAATCTGAAATACAAAATTGAAAGACACGGCAGATGCACGATTTTAGTCTCCCAGATAAGATTCCTTCCGGAATTCAAAAGCATCCAAGAGAAGCAAGACAATCGGCTGCTGGGCTCAAGATGTAAACACAGTGCTGGCTGACACAGTGAAGATGTTTATTAGAAAAGTTAATGCAATGTCAGGGCGGAAGATCAATGTTTAACCTGATTTCATTGCAATGTATTGGCCTGCCTTGGAATACAGAATGGAAAATTAGCAAACCAGAAAAAGGAACATGTAAGGGACTTTTTCATAAGCAAGCTGTCAAATCACGGACACTGACATATGTGATTTTAAAAAGTCAGGAATTACTTGCATTTTCAGTTAACACATGTTCTTATACTGAATATGCACATCGTTTTATTAATTTGAGAAATACATTCAAAATTTTATTTGCCTCAATATCTACGTAAGGTCACAGAATGTTAAGAGATTCACTGAATTCAGTTCTCTGATTTTTAGAGATTAAACCCTAAGGACCAAATCTGCCACATGACTTTCCAGAAGTTACTTAGTGAGGTGGAAGTATGGTCAGTGACATTCAATAAGTCATTTTACAGGTAAAGAAAGAGGGGCAGGAGACCACTGGAAAGATGGTGGCCCGATTCATGAATCCAGTCCTGACAAGCCTGTGCTTGATACAGGAGGCCATCTCACTGTAAAAATACCTGTATAATTATTTGATGAAACTATCCCAGGAGTGTTATTTAGCTAATCCTCATCAACCTGTAAACAAAATAAAGATCATTTTCCACAGTCTAAAAAATCAAAACATGTCCCTGATTGCAGGACTCAGATGAGTTAAAAGAGCTTTTCGATGCTCCAGCTTCTTTTAATTTGATGATTTGGATAAAATCTAATGGAGCTACTGCAATCATTTTCTACAGTGGTTATTAAAGCTGACATTTCAGTCTATATTTAAGAAGTTCTTACTGGAAAAGGAAACTAAGAAGTGTTTTGTTTTGTTTGCACTGTATCATACTTCAGAAAGACGAACACTCAGGGAAAAAAGAAAAAAAAAAGCCGTGTTTCCCGGGTGTGAGGAGGCCTGTTGGAGCCTCTGGGAGAGAGAGAAGCCCGGGGTTCTGCAGAGCGGCCCAGCGGTGACGTTACAACCTAGCCCCGCCCCTCCGCCTCCTGCAGCGCTGGCCCCGCGGAGCACTCTCCCGGTCCCAGGCACGATTAGCAAAACCTCCAGCGCAGCTGTGCATCGAGGGTGACCAATTGAAAAACAAGGAGTAGGCCAATTAATTACATTGTCAGCAATAAATGTAACAATGGGCTAGAGAGGCAACCCAGTCCTGTGATGCATCCAGGCAGCCATCAGTACTTCTGTCTTCCCCGTCCACTGAGCACTTGTTGCTGCAGAATTGGTTTAGTCAAGTAGCTTAGTTTGTCGGGTAGCAAGCAGAAGTGTCCGTCCTCCTTTGTGAGTCTGTCTCCATCAAGTTTCACACGTCTTTTAGAGAAGTCAACTGTGAGTGCAAGTTCAACTCAGTTCAGTTGAGTTCACTCGCTCAGTTGTGTCCGACTCTTTGCGACCCCATGAATCACAGCACGCCAGGCCTCCCTGTCCATCACCAACTCCTGAGTTATGAGTTCACTCAGAATCACAAAGCTCACACAAAAAGTGGGGATTCAGCCAGAGCCCTGGCCCTAATGATAAATAAGATCACTCATTCACTCTTGTGTTTATTTATTCACTGCTTCCCCGGTGGCTCAGCTGGTAAAGCATCTGCTTGCAATGGGGGAGGCCTGGGTTCCGATCCCTGGGTTGGGAAGATCCTTGGAGAGGGAAATGGCTACCCACTCCAGTATTCTGGCCTGGAGAATTCCAAGGCTGTGGGATTGGACATGACTGAGGGACTCGCACTTTCACTTTTGTGGCTCAGATGGTAAAGAATCTGCCTGCAATGCAGGAGACCGGAGTTCAATCCCAGGGTCAGGAAGATCTCCTGGAAAAGGGAATGGCTACCCATTGCAATATTCTTGCCTGGGGAATTCCATGGACAGAGGAGCCTGGCAGGTTACAGTCCATGGAGTCACAAAAAGTCTGGCACAACTGAGCGACTAACACTTTTCAACTTTTTTTCCAACATTTACTTACTAACATTTGTTGAAAGACTTCCGTTTGCCAGGTACACACCAATGAAGTATGGAGAAAACCCAGTCCATCTATATAGCAGAAATTAATGTACATTAACATATCATCTCTAGGGATTTCTGTATATTTTGTAGCCAATGGCCTAGGTAGTGGTCCCTTAGAAAAATCAATTTTTATGGCCTATGTGGACAATTAAAATTGCTGAGTTCATTTTTGTCCAATTGTTATTTTTCTTTGAATTCTTTGAATCAGTTTTGAAGATGGTTATTAAAAAATTAGAAAAAGGCAGCACAGAGAAGTCTTCTCTAATACTCATCTATTTAAGAACAGTGAAGCCTGTGACTTTGTTATTGATTAATGTATGATCTACTGTTCCTTTAGCTGAAGATGTGAACTGCTGGCTTAATAACCATATCTTAATTCCAACTCAATTTCACCAAATTCCAGAGGGATATCATTCCAGTCCCAATCCTCAGTTTCAGGATACATCTTAGAATCATTTGGATCTGTCTCCTGTTCATACTCAGAGGGAGACTTTAGAGTTTAGGATTAAAACAGCTCTGAACAAACATTAAGGCTGCTTCTTCTATTCTTTCTACTGCTTTATTTTTTATCTTTTCCCCCCTATTACTAACCAGATCTGGGTTTCTCCTTTCTAATTCTTATCCATAAAAATGAAGCATAATTATTTTAAATGAATGATGGTGAAAACTTCCTGTTCATAATTTTAAAAAGCAGATGAGACACATGTTCTGTTTGTGTTTCTTACTAGAGGTGCCCCCTGACCCTCCCTCCTTTTTTAAACAGACCAGAGCCTTTTCCTAAAATGAACAGGAAGTAGGAGAACCAGAGGAGAAGTGGGAATTTCAGTCAATCTTCCTTAGTCCATTTGCTTCATTTTGCCCCAAATAGGTTTTATGATGAGTTGGCATTTTAAAATAAACACCCTATTACTCTGATGAGAGGAAGAGAACACGCTGACATGGATTTGAAGCAAAATGTAGATTTGGGTGGAAATGAGTTTTTGATGATGCTATGGTAACTGTCCTGTTCTTTGAACATTCTTTACAGGGAAGAAAGGAAATGAAAATAACCTTTCATTTCCTTCCTCCTTTCTTTCTTGTCTCTACTTCTTTCTTTCTCTCCCTCCTTTCTTCATTTGTATTCTTTATCTTATGTCTTTAAGCACTTAGTATGTGTCAAGACTGTGGTAGGTGCTGGTGAAAAGTAATGACATGGCCTGTGCCTTCCAAGAACTTATAGTACAGCTTGGAAGACTGACAATTCAAAATGCAGTTTTGATTCCTTGTTTAAGTGCCCTCCACCAGGATTTTATGAAAGCTCTTTTATAAGAGATGCCTAACCTAGACTCGGCAGAGTCCTCTAAAAGCAGAACTCAGAAGATTGATTAAGCATTAGTTAGGTAAATAGAGATGTGAATTATTTCAGGGCATTGGAAATATCAGGAACAAGGCCACAGAGCAAAGAGAGGACACAGGACTTCCAAGATATCTTTTTCCTGTCACCTTTATCCCACCTAATTATGGAAAATCTTGTGAGTTCTATGTGAGTTCTAGGGGTGTCTATATGTATGTCTGTTTACAATAAAGAGAATTACACTTGTCTAGAGAACATAGGCTTGTCTGAGAATTCTGCTTAGAAATTTCTGGATAGGATAAAAGATATGGATAATGTAATTAAAAGCCACTATTTACTGGGTGCTTTAAGGTGTGACAATCACTGTGCTATTATTATGTGGTTACTTTATAAGCAAAGAAGTTAAAGCTTTGAGGGTTAAAGATGCCGTCTAGGCAGGTCTCACCCTTTTAATATCTTATACTGCATTGTGAATATATAAAGAAATAAAGATCTAAAAGAGAAAAAAGAGACACAAAGTAACATACTTAAGAGGAGGAGCAGCAATAGTAACTGTATAACACGTCCCAGTATCCGGGACCTGTGAGACCCTAGGCAAAGTATTTTGGCAAATACGTGAAACAATTATATTTCTTATATAATTCTCTTATAGTTGTTATTCTTATGTAATATCTTATATATAATTATATACAAATCATATAAAAATAATTATATAATTATATATACTAAATAATGGTCTTATCTAATATTTTACAGAGCATGACCATAAATAATATTTGAATTTTGATTTTCAATTCCTAAAATCATTTATCATATAATTATACTGAGCTTTATAAAAGTATATAAAAATTTTACATTATTCAGTTTTTGCTGAAATTTAGCTACATGACAGTCCCCAAGTGTCTGTGACTTATAACCTCAAGCTTTTTTTCTCTTGACCTTCTCTTGATTGCAGGTTGGTTTTGGTTCTTTGATCTCATCTGGACTTGCCTGGCTTTGAGAGGATTACTCTCGACTCCATGCTTCCATCCTACATCTTCATTCTGAGGCCCAGGATAAAGTAACAGCTTCTTGGGACATGTTATCCTCAGAGTGGATCACAGGAGCACAAAGGCAGGCAAATGAAACCATGGAAACACATCTGTTCATGTCCTGTTTCCTAACCTCCCATCAGCCAAATCAAATCACAAGGCCAAGGTCAACATCAATGGGAAGAAGTGTATTCTATGCATAGTGGAGGGCAACACAAAGTTACAAGGCGAGGAATATGGACGTATCATCCTACTACAGGGAGGATAAGAAATGAGGACAAAATAATGCTATTTACTAATGAGGACAGAATCCCAAAGAGTTAAGTGGCCTGCTCCTAACCACACAGTTAATAAGCAGAGGAGCTGGGTCTTTGTCTTAGGATTCTGACTTGTGTGTGCTTTGCTATGATACAAAGTGCTCTAAGAATGTAAAATGATTACTTAAGCCTCAGGAGTCTGAAAACTTTGGGGGAAAGGTGAGATTTGATACAGACATGAAGAGATATATAGATATTAATAGGTTAATTGTACATACTGCTTTACCTGAGAGAGTCCCTGAGTAATCACTTCTCTTCTTATCTGCCTCACCAACCCCTTCCCCCAAGAGTCCCCTTTTGGAAGATAAATTATGCAGTCACTTTTAAGTTCTGGTAAGTGGATCAGAATAAGCACGGCGTGCCACTGAACGAGAACCCTGTGTATAATTCCTGAAAAAATAAACATGGTATATTCAAATGCAATGAAGAGACTAGCTTTTCTGGTGTAGTGGCTACAAGTTGAGGAGTATTTGGAGAAGTTTATTGGAGACATAGTTGAGACCAATTTGTTGGTTGCCAGATAGAGATGATAGGTTTATATTCATAGATGGGGCCACTGAAAATATTTGAACAAGATGGTGACAGAAACTACAGGTATGATGTAGAAAGATAAATATAGACAAGTTGAATAAAAGTATGGAGCAAAGGGACTAGTTACTAAGTAAATTCAGTAGTCTTGGTATGAGTCCATGATAATCTAAATACCAAATTGAAGAGAATGGACTACAGGAGATACAGGTATTAGAGCTGTGACACAAACAAGTGTTAAACACTCACGTGGAAATATAGAGAAGGAAGGTGAATATATAGAATGGGAGCTCAAGGAGGTCTATGCTCAAATTATGATTTTGAGAGTCTCAGATCAGATCAGATCAGTCACTCAGTCGTGTCCAACTCTTTGCGACCCCATGAATCGCAGCACACCAGGCCTCCCTGTCCATCACCAACTCCCAGAGTTCACTCAGACTCACGTCCATCGAGTCAGTGATGCCATCCAGCCATCTCATCCTCTGTCGTCCCCTTCTCCTCCTGCCCCCAATCCCTCCCAGCATCAGAGTCTTTTCCAATGAGTCAACTCTTCACATGAGGTGGCCAAAGTACTGGAGTTTCAGCTTTAGCATCATTCCTTCCAAAGAAATCCCAGGGCTGATCTCCTTCAGAATGGACTGGTTGGATCTCCTTGCAGTCCAAGGGACTCTCAAGAGTCTTCTCCAACACCACAGTTCAAAAGCATCAATTCTTCAGTGCTCAGCCTTCTTCACAGTCCAACTCTCACATCCATACATGACCACAGGAAAAACCATAGCCTTGACTAGACGAACCTTTGTTGGCAAAGTAATGTCTCTGCTTTTGAATATGCTATCTAGGTTGGTCATAACTTTCCTTCCAAGGAGTAAGCGTCTTTTAATTTCATGGCTGCACTCACCATCTGCAGTGATTCTGGAGCCCAGAAAAATAAAGTCTGACACTGTTTCCACTGTTTCCTCATCTATTTCCCATGAAGTGATGGGACCGGATGCCATGATCTTCGTTTTCTGAATGTTGAGCTTTAAGCCAACTTTTGCACTCTCCACTTTCACTTTCATCAAGAGACTTTTTTAGTTCCTCTTCACTTTCTGCCATAAGGGTGGTGTCA
>NW_011494835.1:2660690-2661299 GCF_000754665.1 Bison bison bison
TGGTATTCCCATCTCTTTCAGAATTTTCCACAGTTGATTGTGATCCACACAGTCAAAGGCTTTGGCATAGTCAATAAAGCAGAAATAGATGTTTTTCTGGAACTCTCTTGCTTTTTCCATGATCCAGCAGATGTTGGCAATTTGATCTCTGGTTCCTCTGCCTTTTCTAAAACCAGCTTGAACATCAGGAAGTTCACAGTTCACATATTGCTGAAGCCTGGCTTGGAGAATTTTGAGCACTACTTTATTAGCGTGTGAGATGAGTGCAATTGTGTGGTAGTTTGAGCATTCTTTGGCATTGCCTTTCTTTGGGATTGGAATGAAAACTGACCTTTTCCAGTCCTGTGGCCACTGCTGAGTTTTCCAAATTTGCTGGCATATTGAGTGCAGCACTTTCACAGCAGCATCTTTCAGGATTTGGAATAGCTCAACTGGAATTCTATCACCTCCACTAGCTTTGTTCGTAGTAATGCTTTCTAAGGCCCACTTGACTTCACATTCCAGGATGTCTGGCTCTAGGTCAGTGATCACACCATTGTGATTATCTGGGTTGTGAAGATCTTTTTTGTACAGTTCTTCTGTGTATTCTTGCCACCTCTTCTTAATATC
>NW_011494835.1:2661399-2661971 GCF_000754665.1 Bison bison bison
ACAGCTTCTCTTCTTTTCACAGCTATTTGTAAGGCCTCCCCAGACAGCCATTTTGATTTTTTGCATTTCTTTTCCATGGGGATGGTCTTGATCCCGGTCTCCTGTATAAGGTCACAAACCTCATTCCGTAGTTCATCAGGCACTCTGTCTATCAGATCTAGGCCCTTAAATCTATTTCTCACTTCCACTGTATAATCATAAGGGATTTGATTTAGGTCATACCTGAATGGTATAGTGGTTTTCCCTACTTTCTTCAATTTCAGTCTGAATTTGGCAATAAGGAGTTCATGGTCTGAGCCACAGTCAGCTCCTGGTCTTGTTTTTGCTGACTGTATAGAACTTCTCCATCTTTGGCTGCAAAGAATATAATCAATCTGATTTTGGTGTTGACCATCTGGTGATGTCCATGTATAGAGTCTTCTCTTGTGTTGTTGGAAGAGGGTGTTTGTTATGACCAGTGCATTTTCTTGGCAAAACTCTATTAGTCTTTGCCCTGCTTCATTCCGTATTCCAAAGCCAAATTTGCCTGTTACTCCAGATGTTTCTTGACTTCCTACTTTTGCATTCCAGTC
>NW_011494835.1:2662071-2709785 GCF_000754665.1 Bison bison bison
AGACTTGGATTACTGTGATATTGAATGGTTTGCCTTGGAAACAGAGCTCATTCTGTCGTTTTTGAGATTGCATCCAAGTACTGCATTTTGGACTCTTTTGTTGACCATGATGGCTACTCCATTTCTTCTGAGGGATTCCTGCCTGCAGTAGTAGATATAATGGTCATCTGAGTTAAATTCACCCATTCCAGTCCATTTCAGTTCGCTGATTCCTAGAATGTCGACATTCACTCTTGCCATCTCTTGAGAGTTTAGACTTGATATTTAATGTCTGACCTTAGACAAGGTACTTAACCATTTTGATAAGAAATTGGAGAACAAAGTCACACTTCCATGAAACACCAAGTATCTACTCCTCTAAAAAAAAAAGTTAGCTATGATTACTCATTGATACATTGAGCAAACTTTTATTGTATTTTGGCTTTTGGCAGGAACATCTAGTTATTGGCTCTGGAGTATTTTCTCTGAGGAATACATTGTTCACTAGAAATAGTTCTGCTCTCAGGAGCTTATGGTCTAGGAGAGATACATGTAATAAGCCAAAATATACAAGACATAGGCACAGAAAAATACTATTGAATTTTGGGGTGGGAGTTATTTCCAGTTGTGGGAACCATTTACAAAAAAGGAAGCACTCTAAAACTCTTAGAAGGGATACACTGGCCCTCCACGACCTCTACCGTATGGCTACGTAGGGGCCTCTCCCTCCACTTGATCCACTCCCCGGCCTCCAGTTCCCCTCTGAGGCCCTCTCCCTCAGTGATGTCTCATTGTCTTTTCCTCCTGTTATAGCCTCCCAATATCTGTTTTCTTCCTTAAGTTGCTGTACCTCCAAGGGGCTAAGGTGCTAACCCCTTAAGTGTTTGGCAAATGCACAGAGAAAATAAAATAAAACTAAACTCCTTATCTTAAAAAAAAAAAAAAGAAAGTCTTTTCCTCCTGAAAAACTTTAAGCATGCCATAAACAACACATGGGTCAAGGGGTAATATAGAAATTGTAAAATTTATTATAAATCATTATAGTGGTACAAAGATGCATCAAAATGTGGGATAGAACTAACATAGTCATCAGCAAAAATCCTATGGTATTAAGTATCTATACCAATAGAAAGTTTCTTAAAAGTAAATAGAAGACCAGCTCAAAAACCAAACAAAAAAAGATAAAGTAAATCCCAAAAAGCAGAAATAAAGAATGAATAAAAATTAATAAAAATAAAAGCAGAAACACCAGTCAGAATGGCCAAAACACCCTCTCCAGCATTTATTGTTTGGAGAAAATGGAACCCTCCCTGTACTTCTGGTGGGAATGTTAATTGGTAAACCATTATAGAGAACAGTATGGAGTTTCCTTAAAAATCTTAAGATAGAACTACCATATGATCCAGCTATCCAGGCATATATCCAGAGAAAACCATAATACGAAAAGACACATGTACTGCAATGTTCATTGCAGCACTATTAACAATAGCCAAGACATGGAAGTCTTTTTGATTGTTTGAAGCTCTGGTAGATTTTTTGGGAAGTCTTTATGGAAACAGTATTATGTAAGTTCTTGCATATTTATAACAGTTTATTTGTGACCTTCATTCTTAAAGTTAATTTGGCCTGGATATTAAATCCTTGATGAACTAAATGTCCACTGACAGAGGAATGGATAAAGAATATATGGTACATATATATATATAATGGAATATTAGTCATAAAAAGGAACAAAAATGGCATTTTCAGCAACATGGATGGATCTAGACATTATCATACGAAGTGAAGTAAGACAAAGACAAATAGATGACATCACTCATATGAGGAGTCTAATTTTTAAAACTATACAAATGAACTTATTTACAAAACAGAAGCAGACTTATAGATTAGACATTAGAAAACAACTTATGGTTACCAAAGGAGAAATATGAGGGGAGGGATATGTGCTTATCCCAGGAGCATGGGATAAGTACATATACACTATCATATGTAAGATATATAACCAAAAAGGACCCGGTGTACATAGCACAATATTTCTACTCAATATTCTCTGATAACCTATAAGAGAAAGAATCTAAAAGAATGAATATATGTATAACTGAATCACTTTTCTGTATACCTGAAACTAACACAATATTGTAAAAGCTCCAACAAAATTAAAATGTAAAAAATAACTTAGAGGAAAACACAGGCAGAACACTCTTTGACATAAACCAAGGCAAAATCTTTTTTGATCTACCTCTTAGAGTAATGGAAAAAAAAAAACAAAAACAAACAAATGCAACCTAATCAAACTTAAAAACTTTTTACACAGCAGAGGAAACCATAAACAGAATGAACAGATGACACTCAGACTCGGAGAACATATTTGCAAATGAAGCAATGGACAAATGATTAATCTCCAAACTATACAAACAACTCATACAGCTCAATGTCAAAAAAAGAAAAAAACAAAAAACCCTCAATTAAAAACTGGGCAGAAGACCTAAATAGAAATCTCTCCAAAGAAGACATACAGATGACCAAGAGGCACATAAAAAGATGCTTAACATCACTAATTATCAGAGAAGTCAAAACTACAATGAGGTATCATCTCACATTGATCAGAATGCCCATCATCAAAAAAGCTACAAATAATAAATGCTAAAGGGGGTGTGGAGAAAAAGGAACCCTCTTACACTGTTGATGGGAATATAAATTGATATAGCTATGTGGAGAACAGTATGGAGGTTCTTAAAACTAGAGGTTCCTTAAAAAACCAGAAGTAGAACTACCATATGATTCAGCAATCCCACTACTGGCATATACCCTGAGAAAGCCATTAATTCAAGAAAACACATGTACCCCAATGTTCATTGCAGCACTATCAAAATAGCTAGGACATGGTAACAACCTAAATGTCCAATGAAAGATGAATGGATAAAGAAGATGTGATATACAATGGAAATACAATGTGATATACAATGGAAATACTTGCCATAAAAAATGAAATTGGGTTATCTGTAGAGATGTGGATGGGTCTGTCATACAGAATGAAGTAAGAAAGAGTAAAACAAGCAATCTAGAAAAATGGTACAGATGAGTCTATTTCCAGGGCAGTAATAGAGAGGCAGATGTAGGGAATGGATGTATGGACACAGGGGGAGGGAAGGGGAGAGAGACAAATTGGGAGATTAGGATTGATATCTGTATACTTACATGTGTAAAACAGATAGCTAGTGGGAAGCTGCTGCAGAGCACAGGAAGCTCAGCTCGGTGCTCTGTGATGACCTAGAGGGGTGGGGTGCGGGGGGAGGAGGAAGAGGGAGGCGATATAAGTATACATACAGCTGCTTCATTTCATTGTACAGCAGAAACCAACACAACATTGTAAAGCAATAAAAAAAAAAAAAAAAAAAAGAAATACCAATTTCCTACAATCTCTTCCAGAAGGTAGAAGCAGAGGGAATGCTTCCTAAATTAATCAATGAGGCCAATATTAAAACAGGCAAAGACATAAAAAAAGGAAGCAAATGAGTCAGGCCCTGCAGAATTATTAGTATCTGGATATAGAATGATGATGGGATAGAACATGTATAACAGAACAACCAATATAATAATAACATCTACCTTTCAGCTTTATATCCTAGCAAATAACAAGCCAGTAGATTATGTTTAGCCTATCTTGTGGTTATATGAGGAGAATTAGTGGCAAATGAGCTTGGGAATGAGATCATGGAGAGCCTAAATGCTTTAAAAGTTAGGCTAAAGAATGTAAAAGAGCTACACTGAGGTATCTGAGGGAAAAGGAAAGACCGACAGTATCAGAGAAGTGCATTGTTTAGAAATAATTTTGACCATATATTTTAAATGAGTTCATATAAAAGGAGGCTTCCATTAGAAGGTTCCTGCAATAACCTGAGAGAAATAATAAGAACCTGAACTGTGATACTGGCAATGAGATTGGAGAGAAGAGGGTAGATGAGAGGAATATTTAAAATGCAGATTCAAAAGCGCTAAGAAAGTGGCTGGATTCAATTGTGGAGTTCATGAAGAGAATGAAAACAATCATTGGGAATGCTGAAGTTTCAAATCCATGAAACACTAATGAAAACAGTGAGGACTAAATTTGTGTAGAAAAACAGTAAGTTCCATTTTGGCTTATCAGGTTTCATGAGTAAGTGAAATAGCTAAGTAGTGATATTTAGCAGATGATTAGAAATGTGGGTCAAAAACTTAGGAAAGAGGAGAAATCAGAAGATATTAACCTAATTATCAAATAACTTCATGGCATTGAAGTCATTTAACTGTCAAGGTGAGACAGGCTTGGGACCCTTTGCTGCAGTGCCGCAAAGCTTGTGCCTGCACACACCTCTCCCCCAGCAACAAAATACAAAAACTATATGGGACTGAAAATAACTATATGCACCACAGTTGGGGTGAATTCTGAACCACAAGAGACAAAGACAAAAAACACCCAAATGCTATTTCTGAAGAGCCGAGAGCAAAAATCTGGGTATTGGGAGCAAAAGCAGGGTTCTGTGCCTGCCCTGCTCCACTCAACACCACAAAAGGGCAGGCAAACCACATAAGCCACACCTCTAGCCTGAGCCCTGAACACACCCCTACCCTCACCCCGTATAAGGCACAAGCTTGCCCCCCGCCTCGGGGAGTGAGCAAGGGTCCCTGTTACTTGTTTTCACTCCCTCCTGCAGCTGATGCAGAAGACCCAATAAAGCCTTGACTGAATTTCTTGTCTGGCGTCTAGTCTATTTCTATTGATTGGAGAAAGTCAAGAACCCTGGTTAGTATGAAAGGAACATCAAGGAAGAAAACAAATTTAAGGACAAAGATGGAGAATAATAAACTCAGGGTAAGAAGAGGTCAAGAAGACATAAAAGAAAAGAACAGAAGAGCCATGAAGAGGTAGTGTCAGGGAAAGGATGAAAGGGATGGGCCTTTCTAAGGAAGTCATGCTGGGAGCTACCCTTGGGGAGAAGAAAGTCTACCATCTTGGTAGTTTTAAGATAAACGGAATCTGACTTCGTGGTGGAATGATCCCAGAGTGATTCAGGGCAGCATCACTAAGGTCGGCCCTGTTGAGGTAGCCATGTGTGCCTTTTTTACAGAAACATCAGATAAAGCTGGGAAAACAGCACGTACTGAAGAAAGTTTAATTAGCACAGAACACTGAGGCTGAAACCTAGAGACAAAACGGGGATGTGAGTGAACTTTTCTGTGGTTGTTTTAGGGGTACGTTTAAAATATACAGGTTACCTATTGGGCTTCACCAGTCTCATAAGAACCCAAAGCAGAAGTTTAGTCTTAGAGATACACCTGTATCTGTAGGCTCTAGATATATCTATTATTTAAATACTCCTGCTTGCCTCCACTTTTTTCTCCTCTGCCCATAGGATTTCCCAGGCAAGAATACTGGAGTAGGTTGCCATTCCCTTCAGGGGATCTTCCCAACCCAGAGACTCCTGCATTGTGGGTGAATTTTTTACTGTCTAAGTCACAGGGGAAGCCCAATGAATGTTTTCATTAACCTCAATTATTTTCTGGAAAAAGAACATTTTTTAGAAAGTCAACATTATAGTGTATTGACAGCAGTTCCTCATAATTTCTATTTTTACTCACCCCAAACTAGGTCATTTCTCTTGGAATGAACCAGTATTGACTTTTGTGGAGACTTAACTTATTGAAGATTCAGCTTTCATTTAGATGAGGGTTCAGAACCTGCATCAGTTCCACTAGATATATGTGGTGAAGGCAGGGAATCGACCTTACATATGAAGTGAATCAGCCACAGTAACAGGAAGGCATATGCCCCAATATGGGGGCACTTTTCCTCAGTTAATGCTAATAGGCTGTCCATTCAGTGTGCTGTGCTTAGTTACTTAGTTGTGTCTGACTCTTTGTGACCCCATGGACTGTAGCCTGCCAGGCTCCTCTGTCCATGGGAATTCTCCAGACAAAAATACTAGAGTGGGTGCCCTCCTCCAGGGGATCTTCTCAATCCAGGGATTGAACCCAGGTCTCCTGCATTGCAGGCGGATTCTTTACATCTGAGCCACCAGGGAAGCCCAATACTGGAGTGGGTAGCTGATCCCATCTCCAAGGGATCTTCCCAACCCAGGAATCGAACTGGGTTCTGCTGCACTGCAGGTGGATTCTTTACCAGCTGAGCCACCAGTCGTCAGTTCAGTCACTCAGTGTCTGATTCTTTGCGACCCATGGACTGCAGCATGCCAGGCTTCCCAATCCATCACCAACTCCTGGAGCTTGCTCAAACTCATGTCCATCGAGTCAGTGATGCCAATCCAAACATCTCATCCTCTGTTGTCCCCTTCTCCTCCTGCCTTCAGTCTTTCCCAGCATCAGGGTCTTTTCCAATGAGTCAGTTCTTCACATCACATGGACAAAGTATTGGAGTTTCAGCTTTACCATCAGTCCTTCCAATGAACACCCAGAACTGATCTCCTTTAGAATGGACTGGTTGGATCTCCTTGCAGTCCAAAGGACTCTCAAGAGTCTTCTCCAACACCACAGTTCAAAAGCATCAATTCTTTAGTGCTCAACTTTCTTTATAGTCCAACTCTCACATCCATACACGACTACTGGAAAAACCATAGCTTTGACAAGGTGGACCTTTGTTCGCAAAATATTGTCTCTGCTTTTTAATATGCTGTCTAGGTTGGTCATAGCTTTCCTTCCAAGGAGCAAATGTCTTTTAATTTCATGGCTGCAGTTACCATCTGCAGTGATTTTGGAGTCCCCCAAAATAAAGTCTCTGTTTCCATTGTTTTCCCATTTATTTGCCATGCAGTGATGGGATCAGATGCCATGATCTTAGTTTTCTGAATGTTGGGTTTTAAGCCAAAGTTTTCACTCTCCTCTCTTACTTTCATTAAGAGGCTCTTTAGTTCTTCACTTTCTGCCATAAGGGTGGTGTTGTCTGCGTTTCTGAGGTCATTGATATTTCTCCGGCAATCTTGATTACAGCTTGTTCTTCATCCAGCCTGGCATTTCGCATAATGTACTCTGCATATAAGTTAAATAAGCAAGTTGATAATATACAGCCTTGACGTACTCCTTTCCCGATTTGGAACCAGTCTGTTGTTCCATGTCCAGTTCTAACTGTTGTTTCTTGACCTGCTACCAGGGAAGCCCTCATTCACTGTACCTCACTATAATATACACCACTGGGCGGGGGGGGGTTGTGGTTTAGGAAAAACCAGTTCTCTGCTCCCAAGAAATCTTTGAAGGGATCTAAAACCACTTGTAAGAGTAGATAATATTCTATCATGCTATAGAAGAGGGCTGTGGTTCCTCTACTGAAATATTTAACCTTAAAGAAGATACTGGATGTGTTCAAAAGAAGAAAAGCATAGAGTAAGTACCTTTATATCTTCTGGCTTTTCCCAGAAGGATACTACTTCCAGACTATATCTATTTATTGGGTCCAGTTTTCTTCCTTGTGTGTGTCTGAGTAGAAGGCATCTTACAGCCTACTGTTCTGTTAGAACCAAGTAAGAGCTTAGTCCTATTGCTTCTTTCTGATTAGGTATGTTCCTTTGGAGCTGCATCTATCAATTTCTGCCCCATCCCTTTTTATCCCTACAATAAGAGTCTTTCCCAGAACCAGAGCTTATCTTGGGCATTGCCATTATGTAGGTCTTAGTCTAAAGCTCCATGTAAACTTCCAACATGCCTATGAAATATGCCATAATATTATGGATGTCTCCATGCATGTATAACTTCTCTGTTCTCTTAAATCTCCTACTTCTTTCTTGAGCTTCTCTGATTCTTCCATTAGTGCAGATTTTCTAGTTCCCCGCATGCTACAGCAAATTTATGGCAGGAAGTATGGTATGATGGAAGGAAGTCAGGAATGATTAACCAGACTGGGGTTCTGGTTTTTTACTTTGAGTAAATTTTAATCTTCTGAGTCATAGTTTTCCCATCCATAAGATAAAAATGTTGACTTAGATAATCTCTAAGAACCAAGGCCAGATCAAGACTTGGCATCTCTCTTTGCCAAATGATTTGGCAGTCCTTCAAACTGATAATCTTCAAACAATTGTTCAACATGTTATTTAGTACAACCAAGGTCAATGAAGTCAATGCTGCAAGGATTTATTTTCCCCACTTGAAGTTCCTGTCTACATTGGCAGTAATGAGATCAATTTCTATTTTCCCAGTTATATGAGGGTTCCCTCACTCTTGTTAACTGGCCCTCTATTTCTTGTTAATTCTTGCACTGCTTCAGCACCCTTTACAGATCAATACACACTAGCACCCCTCACTACAGCTCTGGTAAGGTCCCTTGGATTTTCTGTGATCTGCACATGCTTAATTCAACCAGTGGCTCCCTGTACTGTCTCTCTTCTCCTGCCTGGAATATCATAACTCTTCCTTTCCCCTCTTTATCCAAATAGTCTAATGTTATTTTATTTTATGGACAACTTTCCTTGAACTTTTCAACAAAATGAGGTATTCCCAACTCTGTGTTCCCAGGTGCTTTTCCATACCTCTTTGCAAAACTACTTTATTGCTATGTTATTGCTTATATACCTATCTTTGTTGATAAACTGTAAACCTGGGGAGGTTAAAATTCATGTATTTGGCTTTATGTCTCATGCCCCTAGCTTTTAGAGACTTTGTTAATCAACTATTATTAAAAAGATGCTACACTACATAGTGAACCATCTCAAAACTCAGTGGCTGTAATATTATTGACTTTTCATTCAAGCATCCATGGGTCATCTTAGAGGGTGCTGCTTAAATCTGCAGATCTGTGGGTTGGCTAGGGCACCTCTGTATAATACATCGTATTCTCTAAAGTTTAATTTTTAAAAAAAATTTCCAGGTTTATTGAGATATAATTGACATATAACATTGTGTAGGTTTAAGGCATACAACAAGGCCTTGTATGCCAAGGAAACTCCTTGTACTCAAATTTGGAAAACTCATCAGTGGCCACAGGATGGGAAAAGGTCAGTTTTCATTCCAATCCTAAAGAAAGGCAATGCAAAAGAATGCTCAAACTAACGAACAATTGCACTCATCTCACACGCTAGCAAAGTAATGCTCAAAATTCTCCAAGCCAGGCTTCAACAATACGTGAACCAAGACCTTCCAGATGTTCAAGCTGGATTTAGAAAAGACAGAGAAACCAGAGACCAAATGCCAATATCCATTGGATCATAGAAAAAGCAAGAGAGTTCTAGAAAAACATCTACTTCTGCTTCATTGACTACACTAAAGAATTTGTGTGGATCACAACAAAGTGTGGAACATTCTTAAAGAGAACAGAATACCAGACCACCTTATCTGCCTCCTGAGAAATCTGTATGCAGGTCAGGAAGCAACAGTTAGAACTGGACACGGAACAACAGACAGGCTCCAAATTGGGAAGGAGTATGTCAAGGCTGTATATTGTCCCCTTGCTTATTTAACTTATATACAGAGTACATCATGCAAAATGCCAGGCTGGATGAAGCACAAGCTAGAATCTAGATTACCAGAAGAAATATCAATAACCTCAGATATGCAGATGACACCACCCTTATGGCAGAAAGTGAAGAGGAACTAAAGAGCCTCTTGATGAAAGTGAAAGAGAAGAGTGAAAAAGCTGGCTTAAAGCTCAACATTCAAAAAACTAAGATCATGGCATCTCATCCCATCACTTCATGGCAAATAGATGGGGAAACAGTGGAAACAGTGTCAGACTTTATTTTGGGAGGGCTCCAAAATCACTGCAGATGGTGACTGCAGCCATGAAATTAAAAGACACTTGCCCCTTGGAAGAAAAGCTATGACCAACCTAGACAGCATATTAAAAAGCAGAGACATTACTCTGCTGACAAAGATCCATCTAGTCAAAGCTATGGTTTTTCCAGTAGTCATGTATGGATGTGAGAGTTGGACCTTAAACAAAACTGAGCACCAAAGAATTGATGCTTTTGAACTGTGGTGTTGGAGAAGACTCTTGAGAGTCCCTTGGACTGCAAGGAGATTAAACCAGTCAATCCTAAAGGAAATCAGTCCTGAATACTCATTGGGAGGACTGATGCTGAAGCTGAAACTTCAATATTTTGGCCACCTGATGCAAAGTACTGACTCATTTGAAAAGACCCTGATGCTGGAAAAGATTGAAAGCAGGAGGAGAAGGGGACAACAGAGGATGAGATGGTTGAATGGCACCACCGACTCAATGGACATGAGTTTAAGCAAGCTCCAGGAGTTGGTGATGGATAGAGAAGCCTGGCGTGCTACAGTCCATAGAGTCACGAAGAGTCGGACACAACTGAGCCACTGAACTGACTGAAGGCATACAATGTACTGATTTGATACACTTACACATTGCGAAATGATTACCAACATAGCATTAGCATTACATCACATAAGTACCATTTCTTTTTTGTGGTGAGACCATTTAAGATCTACTTTTATAGCAACTTTCAAGTATATAATACAGTATTGTTAACTATAGTCACTATGCTGTACATTATTTTCCTAGAATGTACTCATTTTATAACTGAACATTTGTACCCTTTGATCAACATCTTTCCATTTTTCCTACCCTCCAGCCCCTGGTAATCACTGTTCTAGTCTCTCTTTCACTGCGTTCAGCATCTTTAGAGGCCACATATAAGCAATGTCATACTTAGAACGTATTTCTCTTTGTCTGACTTACCTCATTTAGCATAATGCCCTCAAGATACATTCACTCCAGTCTGCATTTGACAAGATGGCAGAGTAGAAGGATGTGAGCTCAACTTTTCTTACAAAAACACCAAAATAACAACTAACTGCTAAATGCTATCTACCAAAAAAATGCTGGAACTACCAAAAAAGATATGCTACATTCCAAAACAAGGAAACCATAATGAGATGGTACGAGGAGCACAGTCCTGAGAAATCAGATCCCATACATGCTGGGTGGGCAACCTACAAAGTAAAAAGTAATTTCATCACAGTTTTCCCACAGGAATGACAATTTTCAGCCCCACATCAGGGTCCCCAGCCTGGGAATCTAGCATGGGAGGAGGAGGCCTTAGAGACTCTGGCTTTGAATGCCAGCAGGGTTTGATCACAGGAATTCCATAGGACTGAGGGTAGCAGAAACTCCACTCTTGGAGGGTATACACAAGGTCTCCAGTACATGAGGAACCAGGATAAAAAGAAGTGACCTCAGAAGTGCCTGGGCCAGACATACCTGCTAGTATGAGGGGGTCTCTTGTGGCTCATGGTGGAGGCAAAGACACTGCCAACGGTAGTTCCGAGGAGTTCTTCATTGGTGTGGGCCCTCCTGGAGGCTGCCACTTTTCTCAGCAAGACCTGGCCCCACCCAATAGCTTGTAGGCTCCAGTCCTGGGATGCCTCAGGCCAAACACCCAACAGAGGGAGAACACAGCCCCACCCATCAGCATACAGGCTGCTTATCACATTGTTGACTACAGACATATCAACATGATTTTAAACATCACTGTGCGAAGCTGTTAGAGCTTAAAATTGATCAAACATTCATTTTACAACTTATGATTGTCATTATCATCTACGTTTTGCTGTCAGGTGTTTGTCCCAAGCTTGTGTATATTATAAACACAAGCTTATTACAGCAAAATTTTCAAAAACGATGCACTGTGAAATTTTGAGTGAAAAATAATTATTCGATGAATTTAATGCAGATACTTTCTCTGATAGTCCAAGCAACATATATCCTAGTGTCTCAGAAGATGATAGTTCTTCAAAATCTAGTTGTGCTTCAGGCAATGTGACTATTAGACTAATAAAAATACAAAAAGCCTCAGTCATTGATTCTGATACTAAAAATGAAACTCCCAGTGCTGGAGAATGTGCCTGTGCTTCTACAGCACAGTGGACTGAAGACAACAAAAGTTAGTTTCTACAGTGTGTCAGGTGTAACTATTGAATGTAATAACCCACAAAGTATTAGTGAAATAACAGAATTAATTTTTGGTAATGACTTTTTCGAGTTGGTTGCTTCTCAAACAAATTTATATCATCAACAGAATGAAAAACCATATAAAAAGTATGATAAGGCTTTAAAAATGGACTGATGTAACCAACAGTGACATAAAGAAGTTTCTTGGATTACTAATTTTGATGGCACAAATAAGAAAGTAACACTGGAAAGGATATTGTTTAACTGATCCCTTTACTTGAAACAAGTATCTTTCCAAAGATTATGACCAGAAGAAGGTTTGAACAAATAATGACATTTCTTCACTTTAACAGTAACTTGGAATCCACTTCCTGCAGACATAATTTCAAAGGTTAAACCTCTTTTGGATTATTTCCTACCAAAATTTCAATCGACCTATATATCCCTAACAAGAGCTATCACTTGGTGAGGGAAAGATAAAGTGGTTAAGATGATTGAGATTCAAAACCTATAATTCTGGAAACTTATGAAATATGGAATTTTGATCAGGGTGTTAGCAAAAGTGATGATATACATGCAACTTTGAGATTTACACGGATAAAGGAAGGGAACTGTAAGAAAGAATATTATTAGTCCTACAACCATATCTTGGTTCATGGCACCATATTTACCATGACAATTATTACAACAGTTTGTCCATATCTGAAATACCATTGAAAAATAAAACCAGAGTTTGTGGGACTATAAGAGAGAATCATTGTCTACCAAACCAATTAAAGGAGAAATCTGAAATCAAAAAGGAGAGAAATGACATTCTTACAGAAAGGTAAAGAAATTCTTCTTATATGGAAAGACAAGTGGCTAGCCTGCATGGTGATAATTATTCATGATGCTGCCATAGCATCTACAGGAAAGGAAGATAAGAGGACTGGCCATTAAATAACTAAGACCACTTGTATATTAGACTATAATAAATACATGAAAGCAGTTGATCGATCTGATCAATATCTGACAAACTTCAACATCCTCCAGAAAACTTGATAATGGTATAAGAAAGCAAGTTTCTATTTGGGTAATCACAGCTTATTCAATGCATTTAAAATTTATTGTCGCTTTAATGCACAGAATGAAATGATTTACAAACAATTTTTGTTAGCAGTAGGTAGAAAATGGGTAACTGACCATTGTGGTGAATGTAGTGGTAGTCCCATACCTGGTCCTAACTGTGGCATTTCTAAAAGAGCTCCCCACAAAGACCCACCTTGTTGACTATCAAGTAAAATAAATAAATGCATTCTAGGGGAAATAATACCCACAGGACTAAAAGAAATGCTGCCAGAAAGTGTAGAGTCTGGTCTTCCAGGGGAAAGCAAACATGGTATAGTTGTAATAGATGTTGTGTTTCCTTGTACAGAAGTGCCTGCTATATTGCCTATCTCACTCTAACAAAATATTAGAATGCTTTAGTAAGACACATAAAGTTTCAAATAAATACAGTAAATGTAAAAAAGGTTGTTGATATTTACTCAAACCCAGGTATTTTAATATTCACTTACAGAACATATCAGTGGCCACAGGCATTAGTTTCTGCAAAACCCCCTTGGTCAATAATGTGTTAAAGTCTTTCTGAGCACGTGCCTGCCTGCTAAGCACACCCCTTGACATGATTCTGCCCAGCAAAGGGATAAAACACAGCTCTGACAGCCCAGAGGGCAGGGACAAGTCCCTCCCACCAGGAAGCCTGCATAAGCCTCTTAGCCTCACTCACCAGGGAGCAGAAAGCAAAAGGAAGAAAAAAACTACAACCTTGAGCCTGTGGAATGGAAACCAAAATTACAGAAAGTTAGACAAATGAGGTGGCAGAGAAGTAGCTTAGATGAAGGAAAAAGGTAAAACTCCAGAAGAACTAAGTGAAGTAGCAATCTACATGAAAAAGAACTCAGAGGAATGATAATAAGAATGGTCCCCACTCCAGTACTCTTGCCTGGAAAATCCCATGGACGGAGGAGCCTGGTAGGCTGCAGTCCATGGGGTTGCTAGGAGTCTGACACAACTGAGTGACTTCACTTTCACTTTTCACTTTCATGCATTGGAGAAGGAAATGGCAACCCACTCCAGTGTTCTTGCCTGGAGAATCCCAGGGACGGGGGAGCCTGGTGGGCTGCCGTCTCTGGGGTCACACAGAGTCGAACATGACTGAAGTGACTTGGTGGTAGTAGTAGTAAGGTGTCAGAAAAAGAAGGGAGGCACAAATTGTTAAACATTTCTAGTATCTCCTCAAAGAGATAGAACTTAAGAACAAACAGAGATTAACAATACAGCAACTGAAATAAACTATATACTAAAAGGAATCAATAGCAGAATAACTGAGGTTAAAGAACAGATAAGTGACCTGGCAGACAGAATGGTGAAAATCACTGCCATGAAACAGAAAAGAATGGAAAAAAATAAAGACAGTCTAAAGAGACTACTGGGACAACATTAAATGCTCCAGTATTAACATTATTGGGGTACCAGAAGGAGAAGAGAGAGAGAAAAGTCCTAAGAAAATATTCAAAGATATAATAGCTGAAAATGTCCTTAACATAGGAAAGGAAAAGTCACCCAAGCCCAGGAAGTGCAGATAGTCACAGGCAGGGTAAGCCCAAGAAGGACCCCACTGAGACACAAAGTAATCAAGTTGACAAAAATTAAAGACAAAGAAAAAAATCTTAACAGCAGTTAGGGAAAAGCAACAAATAATACCCAAGAGAATTCCCATAAGGTTATTAGCTGATTTCTCAACAGAAACTCTGCATGCCAGAAGGGAATGGTACAATATATTTAAAGTGATGAAAGGGAAGAACTTCCAACCAAGAATAACCAACAAGGACTGCAATTCAGATTTGGCAGAAAAATTAAAAGCTTTACAAACAAGCAAAAGCTAAGAGGATTCAGAACCATCAGACCAGTTTGTCAACAAATGCTAAAGGAAGTTCTTTAGGAGGAAGAGAAAAGGGCATAACTAGAAACAAGAAAATTACAAATGGAAAAGCTCACTTGGAAAAACATAGAGTAAAGGGAGGAAATTTTCCATACACAAATATATCAAAACCAGCAATCATAAGGAGAGTACAAAGGCAGAATATTGGAAATGCATTTGAAATTAAAAGACCAGAAACTTATAACAATCTTCTTTATATATAGACTGCTATATTAAACCCTCATGGTAACCACAAAGTAAAAATCTATAATGGATACACACACAAAAGACGAAAAGGAATCCAAACACAACACTAAAGTTAGTCATCAAATCACAAGAGAAGAGAACAAAAGAGGAAGCAAAGACCTACAAAACCAAATCCAAAATAATGAACAAAATAGCAATAGCATAAATTTTTATAATTACCTTAAATGTAAGCAGATTAAATTCTCCAACCAAAAGACACAGACTGGTTGAATGGATTAAAAAAAATAAGACATATATATGCTATCTACAAGATACACACTCAGATCTAGGGACACATACAGACTGAAAGTGAGGGGATGAGAAAAGGTATTCAGTGCAAATGGAAATCAAAAGAAAGCTGCAGTAGCAATATTCATATAAAAAAAGAGACTTTAAAATACAGATGGTTAGAAGATACAAAGGATGCTACATAATGATTAGAGGATCAATTCAAGAAGATATAATAATTATAAATATTTATGCACCAAACATAGTAGTTGCCATATATATTGAGGTGCTCCTAACAGCCATAAAAGGAGAAATTGACAGTAACATAGTCATAGTTGGGGAATTTAACACATCACTTTTGTCAATGGACAAATCATCCAGACAGAAAATCACTAAAGAGACACAGGCCTTAAGTGACACCTTAGAGTGTATGGACTTAATTGATATTTATAGAGCATTCCATTCCAAAGCAGCAGAATATACATTCTTCTCAAGGGCACATGGGAACATTTTCCAGAATAGATCACATGCTGGGCCACAAAGCTAGCCTTAATAAATTTAAGAAAATTGAAATCACATCAAGCATCGTTTCCCACCCAACACTATGAGATAAAAATAAACTAAAAGAAAAAAAAAGAAATTAAAAAACACAACTATGTGTAGGTTAAGCAATATGCTATCAAATAACCAATGGATCACTGAAGAAATCAAAGAAGAAATTAAAAAATACCTAGAAACAAATGCAAATGAAAGCATAATGATGCAAAACCTATGGGACACAGCAAAATCAGTTCTGAGAGGGAAGTTTAGAGCAATACAATTTTACCTCAGGAAAAAAGAAAAATCTCAAGTAAACAACCTAAAGTTACACCTAAAGCAACTCAAAAGAAATGAACAAAACCCTCCAAAGTTAGTAAAGAAATCATTAGGGATCAGAGCAGAAATAAATAAAACAGACACAAGGAAATAGAAAAGATTAATGAAGTTAGTTCTTTGCAAAGATTAAAAAAAAAAAAAACTTGATAAACTTTTAGTCAAATTCATCAAGACATATAGGGAGAGGGCTCAAATCAATAAAATTAGACATGAAAAAGGAGAAATTATGACCCTGCAGACATACAAAAGGATTGTGAGAAACTACTACAAGTGACTATATGCCAATAAAGTGGACAACCTGGAAGAAACACACACATTCTTAGAAAGGTATAGTCTTCCAAGACTGAACCAGGAAGAAACACACAATATGAACAGACCAATCATGAGTATTAAAAATGAAACTTCAATATAAAAACTCCCAACAAGCAAAAGTCTAGGACCAGATGGCTTCATAGGTGAATTCTTTAAAATACTTAGAGAAGAATTAACACCTAGCCTTGAGAAACTACTTCAAAATATTGCAAAGGAAGCAACATTCCCAGACTCATTCTATGAGGGAAGCTATCATCATCTTAATACCAAAATCAGACAGTCATCACACAAAAAAGAAAATTTCAAGCTAATATCACTGATGAACATAGTTGTAAAAATCATCAACAAAATATTAGGAAGCCAAATCCAATAGCACATTAAAAGGATTACGCACCATCATTACATAGGATTTTCCCAGGATGCAAAGATTTTTCAACACCCACAAATCAATCAGTGTGATACACCACATAAACAAATTAAAGAATAAAAAATATGGTTATCTAAGTAGATGCAGAAAAAGCTTTTGACAAAAATTCAACACCCACTTATGATAAAAACGCTCCCTAAAATGGGCACGGAGGGAATATACCTCAACATAATAGACGTCATGTATGACAAACCAACAGCTAACATCATACTCAATGGAGAAAAACTGAAAGCATTTCCTCTAAGATCAAGAATAAGACAAAGATGTCTACCCTTGCCATTTTTATTCAACATAGTTTTGGAAGTCCTACCATAGCAATCAAAGAAGAAGTAAAAGGAATCCAAACTGTAAAAGAAGTTAAACTGTCACTGTTCACAGATGACATGACACAATACATGGAAAATCCTGATGCTACCAGAAAACCACTAGAGCGCATCAGTAAGTTTGGTAAATTTGAAGAATACAAAATGAATACACAGAAATCTGTCGCACTTCTATACACTAACAACAAAGGGTCAGAAAGAGAAATTAAAGAAAAAAAAAAAACCCTAATTACCATCACATAAAAAAGAATAAAATACCCAGGAATAAACTTGAGGAGGCAAAAGACCCATACTCAAAAACTATAAGATGCTGATGAAAGAAATTGAATATGACACAAGCAGATGGAAAGATATACCATGACTAGGATTGGAAGAATCAATATTATCAAAATGAGTATACTACCCAAGGCAATCTACAGATTCAGTGCAATGCCTATCAAATTACCAATGGCATTTTTCATAGAATCAGAACAAAAAATTTTACAATTTGTATGGAACTAGAAACAGATCATGAATATCCAAGGCAATCTAGAAAAAGAAAAGTAGAGCTGAAGGAATCAGGCTCTGTGCCTTCAGAATATATTACAAAGTTACAGTGATCAAAACAGCATGGTATTGGCACAAAAACAGATTATGTACATCAATGGAACAGGAGAGTCTAGAGGTAAACCCATACACTATGGTCACCTAATCTATGATAAAGGGGATAGGAATATGCAATGGAGAAAAGACAGTCTCTTCAGTAAATGGTGCTGGGAAAACTGGACAGCTATATTTAAATAAATGCAATGAGAATACTTCCTAACAAAACACAAAAATAAACTCAAAATGAATTAAAGACCTAAATGTATGACTGGATACTATAAAACTCTCAGAAGAAAACATAAATACAACACTCTTTGACATAAATCACAGCAAGATCTTTTTCAATCTACTTCCTAGTATAATGAAAATAAAAATAAACAAATGGGACCTAATTAAACTTAAAAGCCTTTGCACAGCAAAGGAAATCATAAACAAAATGAAAAGATCATCCTCAGAATGAGAGAAAATATTTACAAATGAAGCAACTGACAAGGGATTAATCTTCAAAATATGAAAACAGGTCATGCCCCTCAATATTAAAAAAAACCAAGCACCTCAATTTAAAAAGTGGATGGGAAGATATAAATAGACATTTCTCCAAAGAAGATATACAGATGACCAAGAGGCTCACAAAAAGACACTCAAGATCACTAATTATTAGAGAAATACAACTCAAACTACAGTGGGGTATCACTCATATTGATCAGAATGGCCATCATCAAAAAATCTACAAACAACATATGTTGGAGAGGGGTGTGGAGAAAAGGAACCCTCCCACACTGTTGGTGGTAATGAAAATTACATCCACTGTGCAGAACAGTATTTAAGTTCCATAAAAACAACAGAGCTCCCATATGATCCATTCCATTCCTGAGCATAGATCCACAGAAAACCGTAATTTGAAAAGATGCATGCACCCCAATATCTACTGCAGCACTATTTACAATAGCCAAGACATGGAAGCAGTCTGAGCATCCACTGACAGGTAAATGGATAAAGACATGATATACGTATAGTTCTTGTTCAGTCACTCAGTCATGTCCAACTATTTGCAACAAAAACTGCAGCACGCCAGGCTTCCCTGTCCTTCACTGCCTCCTGGAGTTTGCTCAAACTCAAGTCCACTGAGTTGGTGATGCCATCCAATCATCTCATCCTCTGTCACCCCCTTCTCCTCCTGCCCTCAATCTCTCCCAGCATCAGGGTCTTTTCCAATGAGTTGGCTCTTCGCATCAGGTGGCCAAAGTATGGGAGTTTTGGCTCCATCATTAGCCTTTCCAATGAATATTCAGGGTTGATTTCCTTTAGGATTGACTGGTTTGATCTCTTTGCTGTCCAAGGGACTCTCAAGAATCTTCTCCAGCAGATGTGATATTATCTGCAATGAAATATTACTGAGCTATTAAAAAGAATGAGATAATGCCATTGGCTGCAATATAGATGGACTCAGAGGTTGTCACACTGAGTGAAATAAGTCAGACAGAGAAAGACAAATATCATATGATATCAGTTATTTGTAGAATCTTAAAAAATGGATACAAATGAACTATCTACAGGAACAGAGCTACAGATATAGAAAACAAACTTATGGTTACCAGTGAGAAGGGGTGAGGAGAGATAAATTGGGAGATTGGGACTGACATATATACATACTACTATATATAAAATAGATAACTAATAAAGACCTACTGTATAGCTTCTGTAACTCTATTTGATATTCTATAATGGCCTATATGGGAAAAGTATCTAAAAAGTGGAGATACACACACACACACACACACAGTTGATGGGGTTCTTGCAGTGAGAATACTAGGGTGGTTTGCCATCCTTCTACCAATGAACCATATTTTGTCAGAACTTTTCACTATGACCCATCCAAATTGTATGGCCCTGCATGGCACGACTCATAGCTTCATTGAGTTACACAAGTCCCTTCACTGGACAGCAAGGAGATCAAATCAGACAATCCTAAAGGAAACCAAATCTGAATATTCTTCAGAAGGACTGATACTGAAGCTGCAATACTTTGGCCACCTGATGCAAAGAGCTGAATCATTGGAAAAGACTCTGATGCTAGAAAAGACTGAAGCCCAAAGGAGAAAAAGGAAGTAGATGAGATGGTTAGATAGCATTTCAGACTCAATGGACATAAATTTGAGCAAACTCTAGTAGATAGTGAAGGATAGGGAAGCTTGGCATGCTGCAGTCCATGGGGTGGAAAGAGTAGGACACAACTTAGCTACTGAACAAAAACAACTATATATATATATATACACACACACACACACACACACACACACACATACACACACACACACGTATAAATGATCCACTTTATTGTACATCTCAAAGTAAGGCAACACTGTAAACCAACTATACTCTAATAAAACTTATAAAAATAAAAACAAAGATTAAAGATGTGGTAAATATTTAGACAATGGAATACTACTCAGCCCCACATTTAATGGAATATTACTGAGTCATAAAAAGATGCAATAATGCAATTTGCAGCAACATGGGCGCAACTAGAGATTATCATACTGAGTGAAGTCAGAAAGAGAAAGACAAATACCATATAAGATCACTTTTATGTGGAATCTAAAAGATGACACAATATAGCTATCTATGAAACAGAAACCTGATAGGCTACAGTCCATGGAGTTGCAAAGAGTCAGACATGACTGAGTGACTTCACTTTCTTTCTTTCTATAGTTCCTTTTGGAGAAGGAAATGGCAACCCACTCCAGTGTTCTTGCCTGGAGAATCCCATGGACAGAGGGGCCTGGTGGGGCTGCGGTCTATGGGGTTGCAAAGAGTCGGACACGACTAAGCAACTAACACACACACACACACACACATGAAACAGAAACAGAAGCATGGACATACAAACAGACTGGAGGTTGCCAAAGGTGAGGGAGTTGAGGCAGGGACTGAGTTGGAGTTTGTTATTAGCAGATGTAAGTTCTTGCCTGGAGAATCCCAGGGACGGGGGAGCTTGGTGGGCTGCCATCTATGGGGTAGCACAGAGTTGGACATGACTGAAGCGACTTAGCAGCAGCAGCAGCAAGCTTTTATATAGAGAATGGATAAACAACAAGGTCCTACCGTATAGCACAAAAAATTACATTCACTATCCTATGGTAAACCATAATGGAAAAGAATATAAAAAAGAAGGTATGTGTGTGTATATATACATATATATATATATATGTGTGTGTATAACTGAATCACTCTGCTATAGAGAATTAATTAACACAACATTGTAACTCAACTGCAATAAATTATTTTAATCACAAAAAATAAAATGAAATATTTTAATATAGAAAAAAAAGAAAAAAGAAACTAAGAATAGAGCTACCATCAGTTCAGTTCAGTTCAGTCGTTCAGTCGTGTCCGACTCTTTGCGACTCCATGAATCACAGCACGCCAGGCCTCCCTCCCTGACCATCACCAACTCCTGGAGTTCACTCAGACTCATGTTCATGGAGTCGGTGATGCCATCCAGCCATCTCATCCTCCATTGTCCCCTTCTCCTCCTGCCCCCAATCCCTCCCAGCATCAGAGTCTTTTCCAATGAGTCAACTCTTCACATGAGGTGGCCAAAGTACTGGAGTTTCAGCTTTAGTATCATTCCTTCCAAAGAAATCCCAGGGCTGATCTCCTTCAGAATGGACTGGTTGGATCTCCTTGCAGTCCAAGGGACTCTCAAGAGTCTTCTCTAACACCACAGTTCAAAAGCATCAATTCTTCTGCACTCAGCTTTCTTCACAGTCCAACTGGAAGAAACACCATAGCCTTGACTAGATGGACCTTTGTTGGAAAAGTAATGTCTCTGGTTTTGAATATGCTATCTAGGTTGGTCATAACTTTCCTTCTAAGCAGTAAGCGTCTTTTAATTTCATGGCTGCAGTCACCATCTGCAGTGATTTTGGAGCCCCCCAAAAAAGTCTGACACTGTTTCCACTGTTTCCCCATCTATTTCCCATGAAATGATGGGACCAGATGCCATGATCTTCGTTTTCTGAATGTTGAGCTTTAAGCCAACTTTTTCACTCTCCACTTTCATTTTCATCAAGAGGCTTTTTAGTTCCTCTTCACTTTCTGCCATGAGGGTGTTATCTGCATATCTGAGGTTATTGATATTTCTCCTGGCAATCTTGATTCCAGCTTGTGCTTCCTGCAGCCCAGCGTTTCTCATGATGTACTCTGCATAGACGTTAAATAAGCAGGGTGACAATATACAGCCTTGACGTACTCCTTTTCCTATTTGGAACCAGTCTGTTGTTCCATGTCCAGTTCTAACTGTTGCTTCCTGACCTGCATATAGGTTTCTCAAGAGTCAGGTCATGTGGTCTGGTATTCCCATCTCTTTCAGAATTTTCCACAGTTTATTTTGAGCCACACAGTCAAAGGCTTTGGCATAGTCAATAAAGCAGAAATAGATGTTTTTCTGGAACTCTCTTGCTTTTTTGATGATCCAGCGGATGTTCAGCAATCCCATTCCTGGGCATATATCCAGAGAAAAATGTGATTCAAAATGATACATTCAGCCAGTTGTTTATCACAGCACTATGTAACATAGCCACATATGGAAGCAACCTAAATGTCAATTGACAAATGAATGGATAAGGAAGAAATCATGCATATACACATTGGTATACTACTCAACTATTAAAAAGGACAAAATAATGCCATTTGCAGCAACATGGATGGACCTGGAGATTATCATACTAAGTGAAGTGAGTCCGAGAAAGACAGATATGAAATCACTTACATGCTGAATCTAAAAAATGATACAAATGAGCTTATTTATGAAAGAGAAATAGATTTACAATCTTAGAAAATGAAGTTATGGTTACTGGGGGGAGCAATAGATTGGGAGTTTGGGATTGACATGTACACACTGCTATATTTAAAATAGATAACCAACAAGGACCTACTGGAGAGCACAGTAGGAACTCTGCTTAATATCTATAATAACCTAATGGGAAAAAATTTTGAAAAAGAATAGATACATGCATGTGCATTGCTGAATCACTTTGCTGTACACCTGATGCTAACAACATTGTTAACTACCTTAAAATAAAAATTTTAAAAAAGAATAAAAGATACATGCACTCCATCCATGTTCTCATAAATGGCAAAGTGACCAGCTTTCTTTTGGGAGAATAATAGTCACACATATACATATATATTTCATGCATGTGTGTACACACACAGACATACACACACACCCCATGTACCACATTCTGAAACCCACTGAATGAAGAGACAGTGGTTATTCTTTTCTTGGAAGTGGCAGAAGTACAAGCAAGGCCTTACTTAAATTTATGAGCACTCATTTTCACTGTCCAAAGCAAGAAGTATGACCAAGTCAAAGGTCAGGAAGGATAAAACTCTTTTTCATCATTAGGCCATTAAAAGGATGAAGACACATTATATACTGTAATGATGTGAAAAATTAAGGCCATAAATTTAATATTCCACAATACTTGACAATATGTTGTTGAATGAATGCATATGCATGAAAACATTTCAAAATTACAGGTGATTCAATAAGGATATAATTTAATAAGTAGGAAAAGATCAGGACAAAGTGCTAATCTGAACTGCACTTTGTGCTACTGGCTGAGGCTGTTCACTGATTAATAAAATCGAAGCCAAATGACGTGACCCAGTCATGCCTCGTCTCACTACCATGAAGTCCTAGAAAACTGCAGTGTCCATTGTGATTCATTCCTTAATCTAGACCTGAACTCAAGTATCAAAGCAGATTTTTTCATAGCCTGAAAGCGAGTGTCTGTAAGGGAGAAAAGGAAAACAGAGGTGACGCTTGTTTCCTGTATAAATCCCTGATGCTGAATATAGGAAGTGGTTCTTCTTTATGACCACTCTGCTCACTAGTTTTCTGAGAACCCCCACTCCTACCTCAGCAAAATTCTCACTGGGATTGGTTAGCAAGAAATGATTTTTCTCTTTATTAAAGAAAATCAGGTACTTAACAAACCCATGATTATTTTGATTCTAAAATGGAAGGGAAGACGGCAGGTCCATAGTAAACTGTGAGTTTGGGTGGAGGGATAACCTCCGATAAAGGAGAGGGTGTGAATGAGGTACAGGGGCTACGAAGGGCTTTACTATTTTACATGTTTGTAGAAAGGCCATGAGACCCTTCCAAGCAAGGAGTGGTGTGATAGACATGTGAGAATTAAAGTCCTATGTGAGCTTTCTAGAAAGCCAGCTTCCAAAAGAAAGGAAGCAGAAGGAGCAAAGGAATTGGAGAGTACAGCCAGTTCAGCAGGAGGGAGCAGTCCGGGAAGTCAGCTACCACAGGAGGGGGATCAGAGCAGAAGAGGGGAGCCACGGGGGAAAGTGAAGCCCCTCAGCGCTCCAGGCCCTCTGTAGAGCTGGTGTGAGGAGGCAGGTGACACAGGAGGAATAGCTTCAGCCAGAAGCCAAAGGAGGGTCACTTAGGAAAGAACCCTATTTTTGCAGACAATAAAAAGAGGTTGGAGGTTGGCAAACACAGAAGGGCTGGATCAGAGACTCCACAGTTCTGGAATCCAGGTCTCTAAGTGCCTGTAGTTTAGAGCTGTGGTTCCCCAACCCTTTTGGCACCGCAGACTGGTTTCCTGGAAGACAATTTTTCCATAGACCCGGGTAAGAGGTGGAATGGTTTGGGGATGACTCAAATGCATTGCATTTATTGGGCTCTTTATTTCTCTTATTATATCAGCTCCATCTCAGATCTTCAGGCATTATATCCTGGAAGTTGGGGATCCCTGACTTAGCAGAGATGACAAGGAAGGCTAGGATGGATGGGTGTGCCCCCTTAAACACCAGTGCTACTCTGTGTGATGGCAGACATGCTGGCGATTTTTCCTTCTCCGTGTGTAGGTCAATAAGCACCGATATTTCTAAAAGTCACAAACTAAGTGGGACATGGAAAGCCAGAGAAGAAAAAAATGAGGGACAGTGGGAGGCACCCCCGTAAGTTTTCTTTTTCCTCCAACCTTCCTTCTTCCTTTTTTATTTGGAAATGTAAAAAAATAGTCATAGTACGTCTTCCCTTTCCCTTAGGATTTTGTGAAAAGCGATTTATAAATTATTGCAGAGCACTCAGAAAGAGTCAAGCACTTAATAACATTCCAAACCAGGCCAGGCACAGCAAATCTGCTGAGTGTTTTATGGGGAATTTCTCTGGGTTTTCAAGTCTCAAAGAAAATGTATAAAGCCTAGATCATTTCCTTTATGTGAACTTTAAGTTAGTGTGTGCATAAATAAATAAAGGCTATATGACTTTTTCCAGACAGAGGAATAAAACTCAGAATTTCACCTATACACATTTTTACACCATTATTTGCACATATTTCTCAGACTCTATTTTTAAGGGCTTACTCTCAGGTAGGGAAAAACAAAAACAATAAAAAGTAAACAGCTAAAAGACGCTTGCTCCTTGGAAGAAAAGTTATGACCATTAAAAAGCAGAGACATTACTTTGCCAACAAAGGTCCATCTAGTCAAGGCTATGGTTTTTCCACCAGTCATGTATGGATGTGAGAGTTGGACTATAAAGAAAGCTGAGCACTGAATAACTGATGCTTTTGAACTGTGGTGTTGGAGAAGACTCTTGAGAGTCCCTTGGACTGCAAGGAGATCCAACCAGTCCATCCTAAAGGAGATCAGTCCTGGGTGTTCATTGGAAGGACTGATGTTGAAGCTGAAACTGCAATACTTTGGCCACCTGATGCGGAGAGCTGACTCATTTGAAAAGACTCTGATGCTGGGAAAGATTGAGGGCAGGAGGAGAGGGGGCGACAGAGGATGAGATGGTTGGATGGCATCACTGACACAGTGGACATGGGTTTGGGTGGACTCTGGGAGTTGGTGATGGACAGGGAGGCCTGGCGTGCTACAATTCATGGGGTTGCAAAGAGTCGGACACGACTGAGCCACTGAACTGAACAGAAACAGCTAAACTGCCCTAACAAACCTGTACCCATATTAAATCTATTCATCTTTCCTTGCAGTCATTTGTTAAAACAAACAACCAAACAAAAATATAGGAAGAATGGGTAAGGATCAAATAATCAATCAGCATACATATTTTGGAAACCCTACCTGTCGGAACTGTTCTAGACACCCTGGAGCCAACTCACATGTAAAGTCAGGCTCTCGTCTTTACAGAGGTTACGACTCAGTGTTAAAAACAGAATGACTACGAGTTCAATGGAATGAAAAATACAAAAATATGGTGTGGAACTGATGCCTGTGTGTGTGTGTATAAGCAGTTGTCTTACATAAGGCAGACATATAACTGTACTTCTTTTTTAACAGTCTAAGTAGCACAGAATGAAAAGCAAGAAAATCCCATATCAGGAATTTCTTTCCAAAGCTATTTCAGCCACAATACTTGAAGTATAGATGGCCTTAATTATAGAGAAGGGGTACATGTGTTTGGTAAGAATGGAAACAGAAATGCCATATAAAAACAAAATTGGTAAGATTTAATAAATGGTGGTCATTTTTAACAGTGACCAGGTGGTCATTTTTAACAGTGACCAGGCTTCTTCAGTCTTCCAAGGCAATATAAATAAAAACAAAAATAAACAAATGGGATCTAATTAAACTTACAAGCTTTTTATTTGTGAACTATGGCTTCCCTGGTGGCTCAGATGGTAAAGAATCTGCCTACAATTCAAGAGACCTGGGTTCAATCCCTGGGTCAGGAAGATCCCCTGGAGAAGGGAATGGCAACCCACTCAAGTATTCTTGCCTGGAGAATTCCATGGACAGAAGAGCCTGGCAGGCTACAGTCTATGAGGTCACAAAGAGTTGGACACAACTGTATGACTATCACTTTCACGAGATTGACAAGGGCTTAATTTCCAAAATATACAAACAGTTCATACAACTGAATAAAAAAAAAAAATTAAAAATGGGCAGAAGACTTATAAAGATATTTCTTTAAAGAGGAAAAGATGCTCAATATCTAATTATTAAAGAAATGCAAATCAAAACTACAATAAGGTTGCTTACACGTTCTGGCAACTGTGAATAGCGCTGCAATGAATACTGTGTTGCAAGGGTCTTTTGGAAGTATGATTTTCTCTGAGTATATGTCTAGAGACTGTAATACGAAGTGAAGGAGGTCAGAAAAAGAAAAATGTTGTAATATTAAAGCATATATGTGGAATCTAGAAAAATCATATAGATGATCTTACTTGAAAAGCAGAAATACAGACAGAAAAAGAGAACAAGGTGTATGGACATCAAGGGGAGAAACAGGGGAGTGGGATGAATTGGGGAATTGGGACTGACATATGTACACTATTGATACCATGTATAAATTAGATAGTTAATGAGAAAAAAATTAAAAACAACTCTAGTGAAGTACAACCTCACATCAGTCAGAATGTCCATCATTAAAAGTCTACAAATAGCAAATGCTGGAGAGGCTGTGGAGAAGAGAGAACCCTCCTACACTGTTGGTGGGGATACACGTTGGTGCAGTCACTAAGGAAAACAGTATGAAGGTTCCTCAGAAAACTAAAAATAGAATTGCCATATGATCCAGCAATCTCACTCTTGCGCATATATCTAGACAAAACTGTAATTCCAAAAGATACGTGCACCCCTATGGTCAAAGCACTATTCACAATAGCCAGGACATAGAAAAAACCTAAATGTCCATCAACAGATGAATAAAGAAGATGTACATATATTAATATATCAATACAACAGAATACTACTCAGCCATAAAAAATAACACCATTTGCAGCATAACTAGAGATTATCATACTAAGTGAAGTCAGAAAGAGAAATACAGTTACTACATGATATCACATATCTGGAATCTAAAATATGACACAAATGAATCTATCTAAGAGGGAAGGGTTGGCAGAGGGATGGAGTGGGAGTTTGGGGTTAGCAGATGCAAACTGGTATACATAAATGGATAATCAAAGTCCTACTACAGAGCACAGGGAACTACATTCAGTATCCTGTGAAAAACTATAGTGGAAAAGACCATGAAAAAGAACAGATGTATATGTATAACCGAGTCACTTTGCTGTATAGCAGTGATGAACACAACATTGTAAATCAACTGTACTTCAATTAAACACACACACACACACAACAGAAATGGCTTCAAAAGTGTGATACTTTTCCAAATCAATAAAAGATGGTCTAAGGAAAATTTTGTACCTGCCTTGCCTGTATTCTTAAAATGCCCAAAGAGGAAGTTTTTAAATGATGCATTCATTTTTACCTAAAATTTATCAACTTCTCTAATATATAGAAACATACAGTGAAAAAGAAATCTTAGAAATGAAACTTAAAGTAATTTTACACCCAGACTCATCTTTCCAGCCTTGTATTAGCTCATTCATATGGTGCCTTAGCTGCTTTCTCTGGGTCACATATACGTCCTATTTCATCAACATCCCCCAAACTACGTGCATCTTCACATTTGTGTCCCTGCCTTTTTGCTATGCAAGTTTTTATGCCTGGAATACTCTTACCCTAAAATGCAACTGACTCCTACATCCCTTTCCTCATGGACCAGCCCAGACAACCATTATATGAATCTCTTCCTGATGCCTTCTTGCCACTCACTCATTCTTCTGGAAAGAAGCAAACATGCCCTTTGCTGGGATAACTTTGAACATATTCCTAATATTATGTTAATTTCCAGATTGCTCTAGGTCTATACAATTAGTTATGTACATAGTTTTGCCTGCTCCCGAGACTTGAATTCTTTGAGGACAGGCATCCTGGTTTTCCTAGATTTGGATTCTTGAAGTATAGTATAGTGTCTGTCAGTTAGCTAGAGTTGATAAACAATAAAGGACTCAGAAAGGGAGAATATATTTAAAAATGAGGCACTATAGTCTAGAGAGGAAAAAAGAGAGGTCATCTCATATTAGTATTCATACCAGTTTTGAAATTCACTTTCTATTTTAATCTCTCTCTCTTTGAAACTTAAAGCTAAAAAAAATAGTCTTTCTAGGTCATAGGACTGGCAGAGTGGCTGTGAGTGCCTTGATGTTTTCTGGGATAAAGTTTGTAGGCATATACCTGTAAAAACACCAAAGAAAAGACAGGGAAAGATGATATTTTCATTAAGTGAATGATAAAATATGTATCAATGCATATATACATATGGAAAAAAATCATAAAACCAATTTCTACTAAAAAGTAGCCTTTGCTTCAACATTTAAGCTACCAATTAATTTTAATTTACTCAAGGGGCATCTAGATTATTCATTCTCTACGTCTTTGGCTTCCTCACCTTCTTCCTATTGCTGCCCAGATTTTGTTAATTTTACTGTTTCTTATATGGCAGAGTATAGAGATGTTGGTGGAGGGGGAACAGGAAAATTTGAAATTAACCAGTTTTTTCCCCAAGGGCTTGATTTGGACAAATATTTGAGGATTTAAATATATTGATTACTTCTGAAATGTTTAGAATTGGGAACTTTTATTCATCATATTGAGTATAGACTCAGGCGTACTAGAAATAATGCCTGTCTTGTCTTTCTGGATATTTAAAAATATTTCAAATTCAGTACCTGCTGGTCTGGTGGTATACTTAGTCTCCAGTAGCGATAACCTTGGGGCCTCACTATGGTTGTATCAAGCTTGCAGGATCATATTCACTGATAACATACTGGGGGTTTTTGCAGGGGAGCCTTCTAATCTTGTACCTGTTCTTACAGTTTCCCTGCCTACATGTGTCATTCAGTTCCAGCTTCTGCTGTTTCTGTGCCAAATTTGCAGAACAGGAATCTTGGTAGAGATTTGAGACTTCTGATCACATCCAGCTATTCCCCCCTGGGCCTTGCTGCCTACTAGGCAGTCAGAGTGCCTGTTCACACCCTAGGCCCTGTCTAGGATAGGCCAATATACCTCTCTTGTCCTCTTAATCCTCTCCACATGCAGGATCTCTTTCTAATTTCAAATAATTCTTTCTCTTTTAAGTTTCTTAAAGACATCTGCCTCTACCTATAACTCTCTTTTCTTCCTGGGCTTTAGGTTTGTGAAACAAAAGCCAGGAATTGTTTTGCAGAAAGCTATTTTTGCTGCTTTCCACTCTGCCACAAACTCACTGCAATAAACAGTGTCTCACCTGTTTAAAATAGGAGAAAGAAAAGGTGAGAATAGAAGGAAAGATATTTTATCTCAAAACAGTATCAACTATAATAAGTATAAGAGTTGCTAAGTGGAAGAATCAATTTATCTTGTTCCCAGAATCGCTAATCATGAATTGCAGAGTCTCTTCCCCACAACCTGTTTTTCCCTGAAAATACAAAAATTTGGCTGCCACGAAGAAATTAAGGAAACAAGGAAGTATTTGGCTCCTGTGAAGAAGAAAACAAGAAATTAAGGAAACAATGAAATTATATCAATGTAATTCCTTATATTTCTTTAAAATACAACCAATGATGTATAAAATTATATAATTATTATATGAATATGATTTGTTAATTAATATCTCATCTAATAGTTAATTAGAAAGTTCTTGCTTGGCAAATTTTGATATTACTTTTCATTCCCTTAGGCAACATATATCTCTCACTATTGAGCATGTTTTTGGCCCAGATTATGATGCTTGTCTTGGCAAATAGAGAGTTATAAACCTAATGATCAATTTTTCATTATGACTGCTCCTCTCTATCAGGAATATTGGGCTTCAGAAGGAAATTACTTTAAAAAAAAGAAAACACATCAGAATTTTGATATCTAAAAAAAAATTATAACGATAATATCTTCCTCTGAGAAGAACTCAGAAAAGTGGAAGTGATCTAATTTTACAGATAAGGAAACTAACTAAACATGAAGAAGGTGAAATTTTTGTCGTATGACTATTTGATGGAAGAAGAGAAACAAAACCCTCGTTATTTACTACCATCATCAACATTTTAGGCTTTCTAAAACACTTTCATATGCAGTGAATTTTCTGTCTAAACTGCATAATTCTCTAAATTATGCCTTACTTTACCCTCATTTATATATAAAGAAATAAAGTCAGTTACTAAATAAGAAGCTAAAGCCCACATAGCAAGAAGGTAGGTCTCTGATTTCAAATACCGTGTTATTTGCAGTAAATGATCAGGATTTTTCTAGATTATAGATTTTTACCAGACTATGTGACTGTCCATTTCAAGTACTGTTATATAAAATAAGAATTGCTGGTTTAGACAATACCCACTTTGGTAACCACATCTACCCACACACATCCTCCCTGGGCAGGACACACAGGACGGAGGGCATGCTCACGTGTGACCCAAGGTTATGTATAATTATCAGTTGGCACACTGACTTTATCGTCTTCTGTTCCAAACAAGAAAGTACCCACAGTGAGCCAAACCATGAGATTAAAGGTATAATTCTCCAGAGTCCAAGTCTGCCCAAGCATTTTGAGACCGAGGGCTAGTTAGGGTCTAACTATAAAGTCACAGGGAAGATTCCACACAACCCTCATTTAGGACATCGGGTTTCCCAAAACTACTCTCAGGCTTGTTAATTCACTTGAAAGACTCACAGAACTCACTGGCTCCTGTTGTACTCACAGAGAGGCTTATTATCAGGGAGGTACAAGTTAGACTCAGCCAAAGGAAGAGGCACACAGGGAGGATCCTAAATGCAAAGCTTTCCTTGTCCTCAGGATGCATTGCCTTCCTTGGCACTGATATGCAATAATACACAGAGTGTACTGCCAACCTAAAAAGCTCATGCAAGCTTCATACCCAGAGTTTTTACTGGGTTTCATAATGTAAATATGATTATTTGACTGATTACCCAAATAGTTAAACTCTGTCTTCAACCACCGTCAATTCCCCAAAAAGTTGGACAGATAGCACCTGATCAAACAAATTTACTAGGAATCCTCTTGTTAGCATAAATCTGTCAGATGTGGTCTGAGAATTCCATCATGAGTAACAAAGACACTCCTGCCAATCAGGAACAGAGTGACATAAGAATAGAGACATTACTCCCAGGAGCCAGGAACAGTGGCCAGACCTCTTTTCTGGAAAGACCTAAATCTTTACTACACAAAAGGTATCAGAATAAAATAAAGTACTAACATTACTTCAGGGAGAGCTTTGAATTCTCTCTTGGTTTATTTCTATAAATGAGTCAGTCACAAACCTCAGCATGCAAATATTATCAGTAACAACTTACATCATACCTCACAAATGATTGTCACCCAGCCTTTCAGTGTGTCTGCAGTGGAGTGAGAGCTGCTGCCCCAATCACTCAAGAACTCACTGCATTTCCTTTCCTCCGCACCCAGGCTCACACTGGAATCTCTTCACTGAAAGCACTTTGCAGGACTTTCCAGGTGGTCCAGAGACTAAGACTCCTCGCTCCCAATGCAGGGTACCCAGGTTCAGTCCCTGGTCAGGGACCTAGATCCCACAAGCTGAAACTAAGACCCAGCACAGCCAAATACATAGATAAAATGTTTAAAAGGAAAAGAAAGCACTTCTCAACACCACAGTCTACATAAGAAAAAGCTCTTATTCTCACATTAAGATGAGGGTCAATTTTCATCTCCCTCTTTAGATTATCCCCAACCTTCTCAGGTAACACTGTCTTCTATAAGCTGGGGGATACCAATATTGGCAAAGCTTGTTCCTCTAAGACACAAGCAGTCCATTATTCCCTTGAAGACTGAGACAATGTGAAGATAAATACCATTTTATATTCATTTTTGTATCTTCAGTGCCTATATTCAACTAATATTTGTTAAACTTACCTGTAATGATAAGCATCCATAATGTGGTATACATTGAATGACCATTATAGATTCCTGAAGGGCAGGCTGACATGATGAACATAGGGTTTAGAGAGATGCATCTGACATAGTTTGTAAGATGAACTGGAGGTGAATGGACTACAGGAAGGTCAACAAGCTAGAGGGCTCTTGCAGGTATTTGGGACAACAGTCCTAACCAATGACATTTCAAAGGCAGGCCTCTACTTGACTTGTATAAATTAAGAAAATTAACTCAGTAAATTAATAATGTCAATCATTGGCAAAACTTCATCCTTTCCCATGTGGGTCATAGGTCCAGGATGCAGTAGCCTCTGTTTGACCACCGTTCTCTGAAGGGACAGCTGTGAGCTGTCATTAGACAACATGCACAGCAGCTATCACAGGATATCACATGTGAGATGGGAGCAGTGGCTAATAAAGAAGAGTGAGTCACCAACAGTATTTACTGCTGTCCCATTTGAAACACTCAGATCCACCACTTGCTTCTTAATTAAATTTACGCAATTTGGGCACAGTTTCTCAAGATTTTCTGGTTAGTCACAATTTCTGGGAAAACTTACAAGAAGAGTTAGTAGAAAACTACAGTTCTCACTGCACCATTGGTCCTAAGTCTAGGATTACCAATAGATCTTCCTCTCCTGTTGGTCTAGGTGATTTGCCTGGCAGCATAGACTTAGAACTTAAGTTCTAAGCCCCAAAGGGCTCTAAATTCTGATTACCTTTTCAGATTACAACTGGGCTTAGGCATAACAACAAATGTTCTCCAATGAATGGCCTAAGTGTCAAATATATTCCTTCCCATCCTGATTTGTAACATTAATTCTACTTCCTCATGATGACCAGCATTATTTATACCTGCCAGAGACAATATATTTTTTTATTTCAATATTGGTTTACTGGCACAAGGAGTGCAAAGTGTTAAGATGGTAGCTATAGCATAAAAGTTCAGTAAACACATCCCTTCCCTTGGAATCAGAAACTCTAGACCTACAGAGTCTAAAGTTAAAGAGACAGGGAACAAAATTTCCAAAGTAGTCAATGGGTGAATGGTAAGCAGACCACTCCTACTTCTACTGTGTTTCATGGACCCATATATTCTATCTGGGGTGGGGAGGATATGGTACCATATCAGAGAAGGCAATGGCACCCCACTCTAGTACTCTTGCCTGGAAAATCCCATGGATGGAGGAGCCTGGCAGGCTGCAGTCCATGGGGTCACTAAAAGTCAGACACAACTGAGAGACTTCACTTTCACTTTTCATGCATTGGAGAAGGAAATGGCAACCCACTCCAGTGTTCTTGCCTGGAGAATCCCAGGCACGGGGGAGCCTGGTGGGCTGCCATCTATGGGGTCGCACAGAGTCGGACATGACTGAAGTGACTTAGCAGCAGCATGGTACCATATAATGACCATTGATTTAAAGTATATGCCATATCTTGAAGAATTCCTCCTTATCCTTGAGGGATGTCACCTCTAAGTTGTACCTCAGGTAAGCCTTCAGGAGACCATTCCATTACTTTATCAGAAAGACAGCTTCTGAATGTCATGGTATGATTAGGACCAGTGGATCTCACAGTCATGTGTCTAAACCATGCTTCCTTCGCCATAAAATGAGTTCCTCAATTTAAGACAATGATAGACCCTATGTCAATCTCTCATATGCTCTGTGAGTCCTTGGAGGCTTCTGGTAGTGGCACTCTAGTCAGGAAGACGAACTCATGCAGACACAAGTCAGCCAAAGTCATGATGGAATATTGCCCTTTCTAGGATATAAAGGGCCTAATGTAATCAACTTGTCATCAGTTTTTGGTTGGTACCATGTGGGGAATTCAATACTGAATTCTGTTACTGGCAGGTTCTTGTGAGCAGTGGTAGCTAGATCAGCTTCTGTAAGAAGATCCCTGTGCTTTTAGGTCCATATATAGCTTCCATCTTTCTTCCCTTGCTTACCCTATTCATGTTCCCATTGTTTAAGCGCTGAAGTGGGCAAGGAGAGAGGCTTGTTGAAACTTACTGGTCAAATCCTTCTGTGGCTTAATTATTCCATGCCTCTTTTTCAGTAGATGTCTTATGAACAGTAATATGTGGTACAGAGATCATAATACTTTTCACTTTTACCCATACATCCAGCCACTTGCTTATTACTTCGAACTGCCTTTTTCTGGTCTTAGAATCTTGCTCCTCTCAATGGCCCTGACCAGCAAGCTAAGTCATTTGCCACTGCCCATGAGACTGTACACTCAGGCAACTTTTCATGCCACTCAAAATGAACAGAAGTACAGCTCAAAGATCTGCTCTTTGGGAGGATATCCCTCCATTTCTGTCACTTGGGGTTATTTATTCTAAGTAAGGCCTAAGGTGCAACAGCAGTCCTCACCCTCTCACCACACCATTCACAAGCCAAGCTCAGGCTCTTTGTCCTTTGCACAGTTCCTTGAGTTAATGACCAAAGATCCCTTTAAGAAAGAAAGGAGAAACCACTTCTATACACAGGCTGCAGTATTTCAGGGCCCTTCCTCACAAAGATCTTGCCTCTCTTTTGGTTGATGGGTTCTTGGTCTTAGAACTGGTATGAATCTGGGAACTGAGAGAAGGATGGAGACTTTTAATGAGGGCACCTGATCTCAGACTTCTGCTCATTCATTCTTTATCTCTTTTTTTATGTATTAGGCAGTTCTCTTATTGTTGGCTCATCTTTCTTGCCTTTAGAATTGTGTTCTATGAGCCTCTGCAATAAATTTCTAAAGGTCATCAGCACCCAACTCCTATCCCCTCAACTGCCATTTCAGGTCTGCCCATTTAACCTTGCTTCCATTTAAGGTAATTCTGTCCACTCTGCTTCTGAAGTTAAGTGCTGCCCCTAGCTTCTGATATGCTAGATTTCACCATAGGTGGACCCTTGGTCCTGGGGAGCATCTCCTACTACGAGCACAAAAGATGGCCACTACCAGATATTCAACATGCTACTACCCTTCCTCACCAGCATGTTCTTTATCACCTTAGTAAAATTCTGGCAAATTAAAAACTCACCAAGGGTCACAGGACTGGAAAAAGGTCAATTGTCATTCCAATCCCAAAGAAGGGAAATGCCAAAGAATGTTCAAACTAGTGCACAATTGTCCTCATTTTGCATGTTAGTAAGGTTAACCTCAAAATCCTTCATGCTAGGCTTCAGCAGTACATGAACTAAGAGCTTTCAGATTAACAAGCTGTATTTAGAAAACTTAGAGGAACCAGAGGTCAAATTGCCAACATCTGTTGGATCATAGAAAAATCAAGAGAATTCCAGAAAAACGTCTGCTTCATTGACTACACAAAAGCCTCTGACTATGGATCACAACAAACTGTGGAAAATTCTTAAAGAGATGGGAATATCAGACCACCTTTACCTGTCTCCTGAGAAACCTGTTTGAAGGTCAAACAGCAACATGGATCCAGACATGGAGCAAAGGACTGGTTCAAAATTGGTAAAGAAGGTGGCTATATATTGTCACCCTGCTTATTTAACCTATATACAAAGGATATCATGTAAAATGCTAGACTGGATGAATCACAAGCTGGAATCAAGATTGTGAAGAGAAATATCAACAACCTCATATATGCAGATACCATTCTAATGGCAGAAAGTAAAGAGAAACTATAGAGCCTCTTAATGAGGGTGAAAGAGGAGAGTGAAAAAGTTGGTCTAAAACTTAACATTCAAAGACTAAGATCATGGCATCTAGTCCCATCATTTCATGGCAAATAGAAGGGGAAGAGTGTAAACAGTGGCAAATCTTATTTTCTTGGCTCCAAAATCACTGCAGACAGTGACTTCAGCCATAAAATTAAAAGACACTTTCTCCTCGGAAGGAAAGTTATGACAAACCTATACAGCATATTAAAAAGCAAAGACATCACTTTGTCAACAAAGGTCCATATAGTCAAAGCTATAGTTTTTCTAGTAGTCATGTACAGATGTGAGAATTGGATCATAAAAAAATTGATGCTTTCAAACTGGGTGCTAGATAAGAATTTTGAGAGTCCCTTGGACAGCAAGGAGATCAAACTAGTCAATCCTAAAGGAAATCAATACAGAATATTCATTGGAAGGACTGATGCTAAAGCTCCAGTTACTTTAGCTACCTGATATGAAGAGCCAACTCATTGGGCAAGACCCTAAGGCTGGGAAAGATTGAAGGCAAAAGGAGAAGAGGGTGGCAGAGGATGAGATGGTTAGATAGCATCCTGGACTCAATGGACATGAATTTGAGCAACTCCAGGAGATAGTCAAGGACAGGGAAGCCCAATGTGCTGCAGTCCATGGGGTTACAAAGAGTCAGACACAACTTAGCAGCTGAACAACAACAACAAAAATTCTAGCATGAGGTGATGGATTTGTGGCTGATAAAAACAGGTTATCTGAGAAATTAGATTGAATTTATGCAGCATTTTTCCGGAAAGAGAGAGAGAGAGACCTTGTACATTCCACTTATTAGAAATGTTCTCTCTGTGGTTGGACAGGAATAATTCATGAGGCTTTTTCCATGACTTGAGGGGAAAATTTCATAATACTATATAATTTTATTTTCTATTATTCTAAGTTTAGAAAGCATCCTTCTGATTATTCATTTAGTTTCCAGATACCTTGATAATGAAGGATGGTGCCCAGAATAGCAGGCGTATGGTTCTATTATCTGAAGCTCCCCAGTAGCTGATGAATTCAGATTTCTAGGCCTGAAAAACTTACTGCCAGCAGCAACAGGATGCGATTCATTCGATACAAGATAGACCAGAGTTTTCTATTTCCAAAAGTGCTCAGGCAGAGGTGAAGAACCATCTGGCTTGGGTGTTGTAGAGGATATTTTTACATCTAGTGGAAAGAGATGCTTTATGAGTAGGGTTTGCCCTACTTGTGGGGCCTATGACATTTGACAGCATTCATTTTAAAACCACCATTTAATCTTTGAAAGATCATGTGCTACTGCTAAAGGTTCTGTCTTCTGTTACTAAACATCCTGATTTCCTCTAAAACCTCTCCCCATGGATTCCTAAGATTCAACTTTGACACTCCAGCAGCCTCATGAGATTTTACAAATGCATTGTCTCCGGATGGTATTGAACATCAGGACATCCAACTCTGAGGATCTAGAGTGCAGCTGCTCTCCCAGCATTAGAAGGAGGCTTATTACACTATTTTCTATTGGGGGGGATATGTAAGAAAAGTGTGTGTGTGCGTGCACATGCGTGCTTAGATGTGTCCAATTCTTTGAGGCCTCATGGACTGCAACCAGCCAGGCTTCTCTGTCCAAAGGATTATCCCTGGTGAAAATACTGGATTGGTTTGCCATTTCTTACTCCAGGGGATCTTCCTGACCCAGAGATCAAACCCAAATCTCGTGAATGTCCTGCACTGGCAGATGGATCCTTTACCACTAGCGCCACCTGGGAAGCCCGTACAAAAAGGTAAATGATCACTATAAAACTGAATATTTGTTTGCTACATAGATGCAAGCAGGTAGACATCAGAAATACAATTGAGTACATACTGAATTTATATATCAAGAAATAGAGCTGTTAATGGTGGCTGAGAGGAAAAAACAGCAAGAGTAGGGACAGTTATCATGGAAGATGTAAAAGTACTGGTGAATGGAGAAGCAGTCAGGTTGGTCTTGATTCCATCTCAGATTCTATCACAGCAGGTTCTGCAAAGTTAGACAATATAGGTAACAGCTTCAAGTCTGAGTCTTCAACTGATACTGAGGATAAAAAATTTACTATGTTGCTGTAAGGTTTAAATCAGATGACATACCTAAGGACTTAACAGCATAATACTTACTTTATTATCAACAGTATCACCACGAATAAAATTCAAAAGCATAAGTAATTATAAAACCCTGTAAATACCTCACATCTAAAAGTCATAGGTCTGACTGTACTTTTTGTATACATGTCAGTAGGTAATCTATTAACTTTACTGTTGTTATTTAGAATCGATATTGTCTACTTGAAGGCCTATTCCACTACCAACTTTACTTTTAAATAGAAACTATATACATATAGTACTGAGAGACGTTGGACTGGAAGAAGCACAAGCTGGAATCAAGATTGCCGGGAGAAATATCAATAACCTCAGATATACAGATGACACAATCCTTATGGCAGAAAGTGAAGAGGAACTAAAAAGCCTCTTGATGAAAGTGAAAGAGGAGAGTGAAAGAGTTGGCTTAAAGCTCAACATTCAGAAAACAAAGATCATGGCATCCGGTCCCATCACTTCAGGGGAAATAGATGGGGAAACAGTGGAAACAGTGTCAGACTTTATTTTTCTGGGCTCCAAGATCACTGCAGATGGTGAGTGCAGCCATGAAATTAAAAGACGCTTACTCCTTGGAAGGAAAGTTATGACCAACCTAGATAGCATATTCAAAAGCAGAGACATTACTTTGCCAGCAAAGGTCCGTCTAGTCAAGGCTATGGTTTTTCCAGCGGTCATGTATGGGTGTGAGAGTTGGACTGTGAAGAAGGCTGAGCACCGAAGAATTGATGCTTTTAAACTGTGGTGCTGGAGAAGACTCTTGAGAGTCCCTTGGACTGCAAGGAGATCCAACCAGTCCATTCTGAAGGAGATCAGCCCTGGGTGTTCTTTGGAAGGAATGATGCTAAAGCTGAAACTCCAGTACTTTGGCCACATCATGCGAAGAGTTGACTCGTTGGAAAAGACTCTGATGCTCGGAGGGATTGGGGGCAGGAGGAGAAGGGGACGACAGAGGATGAGATGGCTGGATGGCATCACTGACTCGATGGACGTGAGTCTGAGTGAACTCCGGGAGTTGGTGATGGACAGGGAGGCCTGGCGTGCTGCAATTCATGGGGTCGCAAAGAGTTGGACACGACTGAGCGACTGAACTGAACTGATATATATAGTATATATCACATTTCATATATCAAGGATATCATATATCATAGGTATGAATATGGGCTTCACTGGTAGCTCAGGTCTCCTGCAGACCTGCAATGCGGGAGACCTGGGTTCGATCCCTGGGTTGGGAAGATCCCCTGGAGGAGGGCATGGCAACCCACTCCAGGATTCTTGCCCGGAGAATCCCCATGGACAGAGGAGCGTGGCGGGCTGTAGTCCATGGGGTCACAAAGAGTCAGAGATGACTGACTAAATACACACACACACACATACATATGAACATATCACATACATATACTGACCACAGAAATATATATTGTTAAATTTGTAAAGATAATGATCTTTCTTTCCTTGGAGTCAGCTTCTCAATGATATCCATATCACAGCAAATATATACATGCTATTTGTCTAGCTCACTGGAATCAGTTGGGAGTTTACTAAGTTGACTGAGATGTATAGGAAGGTGCAGGATACTACGTCTGTCCCAGACCTCTGAAGATATTTGCAAGAGGGACCATAACACAAAATATGGTGGAAACATACAAAAATCATAATCTGAGGCAGCATCCCCATCTCAAAAGAAGGATAGAAACATTGTGGGCTTGTTTCTATAGCTCTCTTTCCTGGTGGTCATATAGCATTTACTTAAATTTCAGTAGTAGCAGGGAGTTGCCAACTTTCTGAAGCAGTTATCTAATTCTTAAACAGTTTTATTTTGTGGAAAGTTTCTTACCATGTTTAGATCTGCAAACCCCAAACCTACCTTTTCCCCTGATAATTTGCTTTCCTAGTTCTGCTTTCTGTTGTGGCAACTCAGAAAAACCCTGCATGCTCTTCCTCTTAGATACTGGATACTTTGTATAACTCCTTGGCTGCCCAACATTTGAACCCTTCCTCTGTTTAGAGAATTCACTGATTTGTGAATCTGGTAGTGGGGAGAGGCAAAAGCATAAATATTTATTCCCAGTCTTCCTTAGCTCAACTTTGAATCTGATGCTAGTGACCCAAGAAAAAACAAACCACAGACAATGCACCGTAGCAGCAAGAGATCCTGGAGGATTGTGTCTCTAGGGGCAGCAGTGCAGGACAGCATCAGTGGTGCCCAGGGTTCAGAGCCGAGGTCACATCAGTACTCGCCATGAGATCACATGTCCAGTGGGTGGTAGCACGATGTACTTACTGGGTTGGTTTTGTGGGATGATTTGGGATGGGATCCTGGCTGCTAACAAACCTTCTTTGTTCGTGCCTAATTTCAAGCCTGGTTGTATAGCCTTACCAGTGATTTTGTGAACTACTCTATAATTTACGTTTCTCCATAAACCATTCAAAGTCCATTTCTGTTGCTTGCCACTAGCAGCCTTGGGTGATATGGCACAACAGCCATTCAAATAAAGACAGATGCTGTGTCTTCCATGGTCTTCTGCTCACTCTTTTCCAGACATACAGACAGTTTACACCTGTATCCTCAGAAACACGTATTGTTTGCATTCATGCAAAGGTCTGAGGACTAACAAAACTTTTAAGAAATCTTATAAATCTGAGATTTTTGAAATTGTTTATAATCTAGTTGTTTCTGCACATGAAATAAGATGGTTGAACTGCTTAAATATAAAATATATACTGTATCCTCTTTCTGAAAATTCCTGTTCTCGGAGGAGAGCAAGTTTTCCCAGGAATTTGCCTTTTGATGGTCTGTCAAGCTGTGGAATAAGATGAGACTATAATCTCTTATCAAGAACACTGAACAACTGGATGAGTATGAATGGAAGGAAATTATAGATTAACTGGAGTTTAAAAATGACATTGCTCATGCATTCTTTATGTAAATTCTAATTAAAAAATAAGGGAAAATGTGCTGAATGTTTTCTGAGTCCTTTAGTAATCTGGGTGCTTTACATACGATTTCTTATCATTCAAAAGATATTCCTGAGAAGAATTAAATCTTACTTTCAGGTAAGAAAACAGGCTCAGAAAGGTTGAACAATTTACCTCAAGGTCTGAATGTTGGTAGATGGATTGGAACTCCACTTTGGTGTTTAAGACTCTAAAGCCAAAACAAAATGAAAACAATGATGCACAAGCTCTTCCTCTGTGCCACGTTGCTTCTTAAATGTGATCAGTTTGAAATGATTTCATGAATGAAATATTAGTTAAGATAGATTATCATATTCAATCTTGTTTTATTAAAATGAACTAAATGTATGTTTGTAACCATGTATGTGCATGTGTGTGTTTTCGTGTGTGTATATGTGTAACACTAAGGTATTTTTGAACCGTTTATATGGATTACTATCAGACACATGTGAGTTTATATTACTTGGTCCCTACATTGAAATCTTTTTTTTTTTTTGTATGCATTCTCTTTTTATTTTATTTTTATTTTTTACTTTACAATATTGTATTGGTTTTGCCATATATCAAAATGAATCCGCCACAGGTATACATGTGTTCCCCATCCTGAACCCTCCTCCCTCTTCCCTCCCCATACCATCCCTCTGGGTCAGCCCAGTGCACCAACCCCAAGCATCCAGTATTGTGCATTGAACCTGGACTGGCGACTTGTTTCATATATGATATTATACATGTTTCAATGCCATTCTCCCAACTCATCCCACCCTCTCCCTCTCCCACAGAGTCCAAAAGACTGTTCTATACATCAGTGTCTCTTTTGCTGTCTCGTATACAGGATTATTGTTACCATCTTTCTAAATTCCATATATATGTGTTAGTATACTGTATTGGTGTTTTTCTTTCTGGCTTACTTCACTCTATAATAGGCTCCAGTTTCATCACCATTGAAATCTTTAAAACTGCTCTTGAAAATTCAACAACTTTAAAACTGCTCTTGAAAATTCAACAAAAGTGAAATCAGAATTTAAGATTAAAATTTTTTTAAGCCATAGCTTTATATTTAATACATGTTTTTACAACTGCAGGCATGCTCAGTCATGACCAACTCTTCACGGCCCCACGGACTGGGATTGTAGCCTTGCCAGGCTCCTCTGTCTATGGGATTTCCCAGGGAAGAATATTGGAGTGGGTTACCATTTCTTTCTCCAGTGGAACTTTTCAATCCAGAGATCAAACCCAGTCTCCTGCATTGACAGGTCGATTCTTTATCCCTGAGCCACCTGGGAAGCCCATATTTTTACAATTATAAGTGCCTAAAATTGCTTCAAATAAATCTTTATTTATTAATATTAAAAGACAAGTTCTAAAGTGATAAACTAAGTACTTTAAAATTAAACAAAGACAATTTTAAAATTTCAAACAAAGTAAAGCAAAGAATTTCAGGAGGAAGAAGTAAATTCTATCTGGCTCTTTTAAATACACTATGATTTTCAGTGGACTCAGCAGAGGACTTGGTCATAATAATGGCTGCCATGAATTAAATGAGTGACCTTGGGTACTTTCTTAGTCTCTTTGAACCTCAGCATCCGTATCTATAAAATGAATAGGTCAAGCTGAATGGTCTTTTGCAGCCCTAATATGATTCTAAGAATCTCTGCATGTAACTGGAGAAACAACCAGTTAAATATTATACCCCTATTAATTTTATAAGTCAAAAATATATCCCTATTGTTAATTTTATTGTATGCTAACTTAAAAGTCTCAGCAAAATTTGTTAATTTGAATAAGCAGGCTAAAAGGTCTTGTTAATTTTACATAAACTTAAATCTGTTATTAATTACTAGATGCAGTTATCTATTTAATCCATAGATTATATGCAAATATGCATGTAACGTGAAGGAAAATGTGTATCTAAATGTCAAATATGCATAAATGAAAATCTGAGAGGCTATAAAATCTGAGATAATATCTCAGAAAACAAAAATTGACTTTTTGTTCCAAAGTTAAAAATGCAGTTTCTTTTATGACAAAATAGTACTTGTTCATTGAGTAATACTAGAAATTTAAGATAAAACTTCCACAATCCTGTAAGACTATTAAAAGAGAGGCAAATTATAAAACAATATTTATAGTGATTAATCATTTCTATGAGCAAGGAATAAAAAGGAATATAAGTAGATATAAGAATGAGTTCATAAAAATTATGAATGTCTTTCCATGTTAATAAATATTATTTAATGGCATTCCTGACTTTGCTTTTGAGATCAGTTGCTAATTTCTATGCCCTTTTATAGTTTTAGCCAATCTATGAGAGATTCTCCATTCACTCAAATAGTGACCTAGATCTACAGCTAGAAAAGGTGTCATCTTTCCCACAACTTACCTCAACCTCTTCCTTGAGATTTCCTTATACTGAGGTTTTTCTGAAACCCCAGTGAAAAAATGTGAAAATTAACTTCCAATGTAATAGAATATTTTTAAGGACTTTAAACATTCTCTAACAATATAATAGAGTGACATAATTTGAAAAATGTGATGTAACTTTTTGAATTTGGGACTTACAAAGTCAATCCCATGGAGCCTTACAAAATACTTGTATTATATCCAAACATAGTTAACTCAGTACATACTGTATTTATTTAAGTATACTACATTAGCAACATACGCTTTGCTTAATTTCAAAGCTGCTCATAAAAGCACATAACATATAAATCAGAATGGAATTTAAAATAGCATATTATTACAAAACCCAAATGATCTTTATGTGTGTGTGTATATGTAAGGGGGTGGGTAACAGTGGATTTTTTTTTTCTTTTATTTTGAGGAACCTGGTGGGCTACAATCCATGGGGTCACAAAGAGTTGGGCATGACTGAGTGACTGAGCATGCATGCATACATGTCCAGATATCATTTTTTTATTTTTTAAAGTAATAAGTTCAACTTTTTTCTTTTATTTTATCAACTTTTTTCTAAGAAAACTTATCTCCAACTTGAAGATAGAGCAAAATTATGACTGTATGCTTTCAAAGTTATACTAAAATAAGTTCTGCCAAATATTGCCTAATTTTCTGGGACAATGGTTTTCAAATGTGTTGGCTTTACACCTCCCATAAATTCTAAAAATTATTGGGAATCTCAAAAACTTGGTTAGATGGGCTATGTCAATCAATATTTAATGTATTATTTAAACACAACAATAACAAATTCATTCCAGATCAGCAAAAATAACATATTGTTTAAAGATAACTTATATTTCCCCAAAATAAAATAATTACTGAGTAGAATGGCATCATTTTACATGTTTTCGAATCTCATTAATATCTGCCTTAATAGAAGGCAGGTGGGTTTTCATATCTGCTTCTATATACAATCTGCAGCAATATCACATGTAAACTCCATAACCTTGTGAAAGAAACAGTGGATTTTAAAACAAACTTTTGTGGAGACAAGACGGCAGAGTAGAAGGATGTGAGCTCACCTCTTCTTATGAAAACACCACAATAACAACTGATGAACAAGCATCAACCAAAAAAACACTGGAACCTATTTAAAAAAAAAAAAAAGATACCCTACATCCAAAGACAAAGAATAAGCCACAACAAGAGGGGAAAAGGGGCTCTCAAAAGCAATAAAATCAAATGCCATACCTGCCGTGTGGGAAATTCATAAACTGGAAAATAATTATACCACAGAAGTTCTCCCACAGGAGTGAAAGTTCTGAGCCCCAGATCAGGCTCCCCAGCCTGGAGGTCTGGCAATGGGAAGAGGAGCCCCCCAGAAATTCCACAGGACTGAGAGAAAGAAAAGCTCCACTCTTGGAGGATGCACACAAAGTCTTATGCATACCAGCACCCAGGAGAAAAAGCAATGACCTTATAAGAGCCTGGGCCATACCAACCAGTTAGTGTTATTGGGACTCCCGAGGAGGTTGCTGTTGGGGCTGCTGCTAAGTCGCTTCAGTCGTGTCTGACTCTGTGCGACCCCAGAGATGACAGCCCACCAGGCTCCCCCGTCCCTGGGATTCTCCAGGCAAGAACACTGGGGTGGGTTGCCATTTCCTTCTCCAATGCATGAAAGTGAAAAGTGAAAGTGAAGTCGCTCAGTCGTGTCCGACTCTTAGCAACCCCATGGACTGCAGCCTACCAGGCTCCTCCATCCATGGGATTTGCCAGGCAGGAGTACTGGAGTGGGGTGCCATTGCCTTCTCCCCTGAGGAGGCAGGGGGCAGCTATGGCTCACTGTGGGAACAAATACAGTGGCAGTGGTAGTTCTGGGGAATACTTATTGATGAGCCCTCCTAGAGGTGGCCAAGATGGTTAGATAGCATCACCAATTCAACGGACATGAACGTGGGCAAACGCCAGGAGATGGTGAGGGACAGGGAACCCTGGCATGCTGCAGTCCATGGGATTGTGAAGAGTTAGACACGACTTGGTGACTGAACAACAACAACATATTAAAGGTAGGAAATCATCTACACACAAATATGATATCAACCCCAGCAATCATGAGAAGAGCACAAATGCAGGGTACTGGAAATGCATTTGAAATTAAAAGACCAGCAACTTAAAACCATCTTTTTATATATAGACTGCTATTTCAAAACCTCATGAAAAACACATGAAAAGATATTCAGCATCACTAATTATTAGATAAATGCAAATAAAAACAACAGTAAGGTATCACTTCACAATAGTCAGAATTACCATCATCAAAAAGTCTACAAAACAATAAACGTTAGAGAAGATGTGGAGAAAAGGGAACCCTCCTACACTATTAGTGAAAATGTAAATTGGCACAGCCACTACGGCTTGAGAGTCCCTTGGACAGCAAGGAGATCAAACCAGTCAATCCCAAAGGAATTTAACCCCGAATATTCACTGAAAGGACTGATATTGAAGCTGAAGCTCCAGTACTTTGGCCACCAGATACGAAGAGCTGACTCATTGGAAAAGACCCTGATGCTGGGAAAGACTAAATGCAAAAGAAGGGGGCAGCAGACAATGAGATGGTTAGATAGTATCACCAACTCAATGGACATGAATTGAGCAGTCTCAGGAAGATAGCGAAGGAAAGACAACCCTGGCGTATTGTAGTCCATGGGGTCACAAAGAGTCAGACATGATTTAGCAACTGAACAACAGTAGCCACTATGGAGAACAGTATTAAAAAGAAAGAAAGCTAAAACAGAGCTACTATATGATCCAGCAATCCCTTTCCTGAGCATAAATCTGAAGGAAAATACAGTTTGAAAAGATACATACACCCCAGTGCTCACTGCAGCATTATTTACCATAGCCAGACATGTGCTGTGCTATGCTAAGTCGCTTCAGTGGTGTCAGACTCTTTGCGACCCTATGGATGGTAGTCCGCTAGGCTCCTCTGTCCATGGGATTCTCCAGGCAAGAATACTGGAGTGGGTTGCCATCTTCTACTCCAGGGGATCTTCCCAACCCAGGGATCAAACCCACATCACTGATGTGCCCTGCATTGGCAGATAAGCGCCACCTGGGAATCCAGACATGGAAGCAACCTAAATGTCCATTGACTGATAAATGGATAAAGAAGCTGTGATCAGATCAAATCAGATCAGTCGCTCAGTCGTGTCCGACTCTGCAATCCCATGAATCGCAGCACGCCAGGCCTCCCCGTCCATCACCAACTCCCAGAGTTCACCCAGACTCATGTCCATCGAGTCAGTGATGCCATCCAGCCATCTCATCCTCTGTTGTCCCCTTCTCCTCCTGCCCCCAGTCCCTCCCAGCATCAGAGTCTTTTCCAATGAGTCAACTCTTCACATCAGGTGGCCAAAGTACTGGAGTTTCAGCTTTAGCATCAATCCTTCCAAAGAAATCCCAGAGCTGATCTCCTTCAGAATGGACTGGTTGGATCTCCTTGCAGTCCAAGGGACTCTCAAGAGTCTTCTCCAACACCACAGTTCAAAAGCATCAATTCTTCGGGACTGGTTGGATCTCCTTGCAGTCCAAGGAACTCTCAAGAGTCTTCTCCAACACCACAGTTCAAAAGCATCAATTCTTCGGTGCTCAGCCTTCTTCACAGTCCAACTCTCACATCCATACATGACCACAGGAAAAACCATAGCCTTGACTAGACGAACCTTTGTTGGCACAGTAATGTCTCTGCTTTTGAATATGCTATCTAGGTCGGTCATAACTTTCCTTCCAAGGAGTAAGCGTCTTTTAATTTCATGGCTGCAGTCGCCACCTGTAGTGATTTTGGGGCCCAGAAAAATAAAGTCTGACACTGCTTCCACTGTTTCCCCATCTATTTCCTATGAAGTGGTGGGACCGGATGCCATGATCTTCGTTTTCTGAATGTTG
>NW_011494835.1:2709885-2717929 GCF_000754665.1 Bison bison bison
TTTTCTGAATGTTGAGCTTTAAGCCAACTTTTTCACTCTCCACTTTCTCTTTCATCAAGAGGCTTTTGAGTTCCTCTTCACTTTCTGCCATAAGGGTGGTGTCATCTGCATATCTGAGGTTATTGATCTTCCTCCTGGCAATCTTGATTCCAGCTTGTGTTTCTTCCAGTCCAGCGTTTCTCATGATGTACTCTGCATATAAGTTAAATAAACAGGGTGACAATAATGGGATTTTACTAGCCATTAAAAAGAATGAAATAATGCCATTTGTAGCAACATGGATGGACCTGGAGATTATCATACTAAGAGAAAGACAAATATCATATGATGTCACTTACATGTGGAATCTAAGAAAATGATACAAATGAACTTATTTACAAAACAGAAACAAATTCACAGTCTTAGAAAACAAATTTATGGTTACCAGGTGGGAAGGATGAGGGTAGGACTAGACTGGGATTTGGGGATTGATGTGTATACAATTCCTAGCTATTTTTTAGAATATAGTTATCAAATATTTTTTTCTAATATTTTTCTTTGAATTGTGAGAAATATCTATAAATTGTATAGGAATTTTCATAAACACAACTGACACTGGAGATATAAGGTGAAATGAATTATCTATCTATCTATATATCTCCAGATGCTAAAAATTATAGAGTTTAGAAATACTTTAAAAACAACGTAATAAAGCAGCTTTAATTGCATTTAGGCTTTGAACACATTTCTTTTTTGTAATGAACACATATCATTCAGTATCTGAAACTAAATTATGGTTGCTTGATAAAATCAGAGTAAAGTATATCCAGTATCTATGGAAAGAAAGTATAAATTTGGAAAATGGCCAAAGCTTGTATTACTTGGTGGAAAACTGTATCTTGAAGAAAGAAACATACAAATGCTCAAACATCATCCTGCATCAGTGATAGTCAGTGTTGCAAAGGAGGGAGAATTATGAAAGATGTTGACAATAAGTGAAAAGTTGTCCCTCATAATCAAATCTTTCCCCTCAGAAACCATGCCTAAATATGTGTCAATGTCTCTAGTATTTTTATTCTAGTAGTTTGACTTTAGTTTTCTGTTCCTTCCAAGAGATTTTTTTCAACTTATTCAAGTATTGTTTCTAGAAATTAATATTTGTTTCACAAGTATTTATAGGGCTCTTCTCTGCCATATGCGTCACTGCTTGAAAGTAATACTTGTCACATGGTACTTACTGCAAACTTATTTTTTAGGTTCATCTCTCATTTTTCAGCAATTATTTTGGTGAGTAGGCAGAGAATCTTTTTATTTCTATCTCTTAAAGGTGTGGCAAGTGCATAGAGATGAATTTTAATTGATTTCCCAGAGGTTAGAAAGCAAGTCAAAGGCAGTACTTGGCCCAGAGCTCCAATCTACTGAAATCAGCTCAATGTTTTTAATCATCTGTATGCATTAGATCAATTGACATATTTTACTTCTCTACTACCTCCCTGAGAATTCAAGAGATACATAGACCATAATTTTATTTGCAAACCATCAATCATTTGACACATCATTTTTTAAAACTTTGATACTATTCGGTATAACCCACTCTGGTTTTGAAATCAGACAAATAAGCAGGGAAATAAAATAGCTAGCATGCAAAACAATTTTTTTTTCTTTTCAGTAGAAAGCATACTTTCTGAGTAAGATAGATAAAATAAGTTTGATTTACGAACAGGGCTACCCTGTAATCCAGCAACTAAAATATAAACAGTGGCCAAAGTGCCTGGACCCTACTCCAGCATTATGGCCAATGAGATACTAAATCTTTATTATTTTTAATGTCATATTTACAGTCATCTGATGAGCTCCACAGCATCCCCTTTCCTATCCCTACATCCTTCCAGACAAATTCCATCATTTGCTTAGTTTGCTTTTAATTTCTTCTCATTTAGGAGTAAAGATTTGTCTTCTAAAGTTAGTGATGACTTGGACTAAGTCAAGTGAAGTTGGCATACTGCACACCATACACCACTGATAAATAATTATTAGAGTTATTTCTCCAAAATACAGGGTTTGCTATATTGTAGTAGGGAATCTAGAGAAATATTAAGCAAAATGTGGATGATGCAAGAAGAGACTTGGGGATACTAAAAAGCTTCTGATTTTCTGAGAGTCCTGCTTGCTGATGTTCACTAAAATTGGGAAACGTGAGTACTACAATGATTGTAGATCCCAGTGAAGATTGTAGGTAAAGGAGAAAGTTAATGTGATCAACACAAAGCTTCCTGGCTGGAGCTCTGCAGAAGGCACAGGGAGAGGAATGAACCATGGGTGTGTGTGTTCAGGTCTTGAATTGAAATTTAGTTTTAGAACTAGTAGAGAATGATTTACGGGAGTGATTTTTCAGTATTTCTGCAAGAATGATTCTACCAGTTTCTAATGGGATGGCTTGGTAATAAAAATTATAAATAGGAAGTATTATTTTCATGTTGATCATAACTTCATTGCATTACTCTGGTCCACATTTTTTCCATATGCGTATAGTCTAGCCTCACTCGCTATGTGATTTTCCTCTTTCTTGCATAAACTATTCATGCTCTTTTAGGTCTGCAGAGTCTGACGTATTTAATCATGTTGATGTCACCACCTCTCTTCACCATCCTATTTTTCTTGGTAAGTGTCCACAGAGTTTCACTTTTGAAGTATAACCCTCCTAGTCATTAATGAAAAACAAAGTAAATGTATTTCTGAAAATTATGAACACTTTTATGATATACATTTTGTAAATCACTCAGCTCTCCACTCACTTTGTTCTGTTTTCTGCTTTTGCTCTTTAAGAAAATAAAAGAAATTAAGCTCAATAATAAATGCAGTTAGTGTGGTAGGGTTTGGTAGAAAAAAAAATTTATAAAAATACAGGACAATAATCTGGTCACATCATTTTACAGTTCACTGTATTTTCTCCTCTCTGCTGTTGCTGCTAAGTCGCTTCAGTCGTGTCCGACTCTGTGCGACCCCATAGACGGCAGCCCACCAGGCTCCCTCATCCCTGGGATTCTCCAGGCAAGAATAGTGGAGTGGGGTGCCATTTCCTTCTCCAATGCATGAAAGTGAAACGTGAAAGTGAAGTCGCTCAGTTGTGTCCGACTCTTAGCGACCCCATGGACTGCAGCCCACCAGGCTCCTCCGTCCATGGGATTTTCCAGGCAAGAGTACTGGAGTGGGGTGCCATTGCCGTCTCCGTTTCTCCTCTCTAAACCTTTATAAATATACTCGTTATGTGTACAGTATCCTTTCTCACCTCCCCTGCACTTAACTCCTCTTGTTTACTCTATGGTCCCTCTTTCCCTTGACTAGCCCATGGCTGTGTGATGTGCTCCCTTATATCATTCTGGACACTCTGGGTTTTGTACTTTTAGCTCCTATCACACTGTCAACATTGCCACTACTCTGGAAATTATTTGAGGGCAGTAATACATGTTTGCATGTTATTGTTAAATCTTACAGTCTGGCCTAGGAGATTCAATAAACATTTGCAGACAGAAAGGAAGGAGGGGGGTAGGAACAAAGGCAGGCAGAGGGAGAGGATGAAGGGCCCAAAAAAAAAGAAAATGCAGTTTTTAAGTGATGAATGAACATTAAGTAATATCATTTGTTCTTCTAATGTTAACTTTACAGTTCTGTGACTATTTTTATTGGTTCATGGAAACACAGCTGGCAGCTGATTGATAGAGCAGATGTTCACTTTGAGGACATCATCAGAAAGTGGAGTACTTTATTTTTAAAAATAATATGGTGCCATGATAATTGGTAAGACAATGACAAAAGGCATGAGATGAATCACTATGAAATCCAAACCCTGAAAGAGAGAATGACCTGCTTAGACCACTCCTTGGGTATAGTATTTTATACTAGTATGTGTTTAATAATCGCATCTTGATGGTGATAAAGTAGCAATGGACAGCAATTTCTAGAAGCCTTCCTCTCCATTCCACATACACACATTGCCTTGAGTCCAGGGAGACTTTGGACTTAACTCTCATACTACTTCATTTAATGCAGACAGATTATAGATGAGACTATGTGAAATAATTTAGGAAATTTACACACAGTTAAGTGACTTCCATTCTTACATGTGTGAAATAGTACATTAATGCCCCATTTCTGGGAAAATACCAACCGTTTGTGATTTATAAAGCTAATGGTAACTCTTCATCAGATTATGTATTTCTAAAAACTGCAAAATGAGGGTGGGCATGATCTGCTTTGTAACCATGACTCAGATTATCGGTACCTAGCTTTTTAAAGATTCCAAGGATTTCCTTTTTTTTTTTTTTAAACACAATGTCCTAGAATAGCTCCAGTTCAATTTTGTCTCCTTCCAAGCAAGCTATCAAGAAACGCTGCTGAAGGCATTTCCTGTTTCCTTTGCACTTTTCTCCGATTTCTATGACATACTTAATCTGGGTCTTGTGACCTGTCAACTTTTAATAGTTCTAATTGTCCAACTATCTGCTCTCGTGTGATCATAAAATCCTTTTAACATTTCACTCTTCCCCTCAAGAAAATGTATCCCAATTTCCGGGATGTGACCTTCAGCTTCTTTGGTAAATACACAGGCAGAGAATTCATTCAGGCTCTTAGCAAAGGCAGCTTCATCTGTCACTGACTTCCCACTCATCCCCTTAATGGCCCTATGGATGCTTTGCTGGCTTGTGTGCTTTTAATGTCATAAAAAAAGTTTGTCTTCTGATTTGGTAATTTTTTTGCCTTTTTTTTTTTTCTCCCCTGGGTCCTTTTAGAGTTCCCTTCCAAATATAGAGGATTTGATTTTCTATTTAAGATTTCTGAATCTTGGAAAAGGGTAGGGAGCCATTTCTTTGCTGCATCATTCTAGAAACATTACTTTTCCACTTTGATCTTGTAAAATGTTACACAAATTTACCCCTTATTAGTGGGACTGGCATTCTGGGTGATGCTTGCTGTGTTTTTAAAAACCACTTCCCTGCTATTTACCCTGACCTTAAGTCGGTGGCCTGTCTCTTTCTGAATTAATGATTATATGCTGTATTTAATTTTCTGTCTCCCTCAATTTCCATGTTGTCTCTAAACACCTCTAGCTTCTATTTAGGATTATATCCTATGTTTAATGAGATTTAATCACTGCTTTCCATATTTTCTCTTTCCTTTGAGTCCTAAATATTACTTAATTGTAAATCTGGCATTCCTTCCTTCCTTTTCAGGTTGATGTACGTGTTAAATTAGAAAGCAGCTTTGCACCAGATCCAGCCTTACTTCTTCCACTTCATGTAATCCTGTCCTATGCGTTGGTAATTAAAATCTTCCACTATTACTTTCCTGCCCTTTCCTTGCTGCGTGTGTGAGATATTTCATAGTTCATTTCTGCAAGACACCTACAACATTACAGTTAGCACATTTTAACCAATTTATAATACAGAACTCTTGCTCTTCATCACAGCTTGTTTCAGAAAACTGTCAGAACTATCAAATTTTCCCTATAAACAAATCAGTATATTTTTAAGTTTCTGTGGATTCTTACAAATATGAATACCTAACACAGAGTAGTCATTAAAAGGTTTATGAAAGCACCAGAATTCACTAAGGTGAACAAGGTTTTGTTAAACAATAAATGACCCCTTTTAGGTAAGCAAGTCCAGCTGGTGGCTGGGAAATGATTAAAATAGACGACCGTGTCGCATAAGAGCTGATGACCTCATAAAATGGCTGCATATTTTAAAAAGAAACAGAGCCCTGCATATAAAGGAAATTTTGAAAATCTAGGAGCAGTCTTTGGTTTGTTTGCTGCCACTGCTTCTAGGCAACAGGCAAGGGATGTTTACAATCTGGGCTCTCCCCTGCCCCCACCTCTAGAAGCTTTTCATCTGCTGCTGCCGCCGCTGTTGATAGAACTGCAAGACCCGGGGCCGGGTAGTGCCCCTCCCCCACCGCGCTGCCTGCTCCGGGAACCCAGCTGTTAAGGCCTATCTAGCTAATCACCCCCTTTACCACCAGGTTCGTTTGTGGAAGTTAATGTCATGTTCAGAGAGGACAGTGCTGCCAGGAGAGGGGAGGATTTGATTTCTCATTTACCTGCGAGAAAAGCAGCATCAGGACTAAGGTGGCTCTTTTGTCCTTGCCGCTTGACTCCACTGTCACTCACCTTGGGCGCTGCAGGGTAGCCCCTCAAGTGGGATCACGGCTCTCCAGTTGAAGTAGACCTTAGAATGGGGACCCTTGACCTTAGCTTCACAAAAATGGCTGTTTTTCAAACGGAATGCCCACGTTTTCCAAAACGATGCACAGAAAGAAGTGTGGTTTTTAATTTACTTTTTAAAAACAGGCAGCCTACATCTGTTACAAAGTGGAGGGGTGGAAACTCAAAAATAATAGCAATAATAACAATAATTGGGGAGGGAGGTTCAACAGGGAGGGGACATATGTACACCTATGGCTAATTCATGTTGATGTATGGAAGAAATCAAACCAATATTGTAAAGAAATTATCTTTCAATAAAAAATAATTTTAAAATATTAAATAAAAAATAACAACAATAATTATCAGATTCTAAAGGCCTTATGAAACAAGCTTTCATTCCTTTTTAATCTAATGGAAAGCAAGAAAGAAGATATTTGAGAAAGAAAGGGAAGACATGTCTGAGTGAATTGAGAGAAAGACAAATTGAGGACTGGGGCTGTTAGCCCAAGGTTAGTGTTCCAGGAACGTTGCCAGGAGACTTCTTCCACCTTGTTTTAATACCATCCAGAGCTGACTCAGGCTGACCAAATAGAATAGCAGCTGAATTTCAAACATGTCGGCTCCACAGAAGCTGGGTGGCAGGCACTCAGGGATGTCATACACAGCCTCCATTTCTCTGTGTGTAGAGAGGGTAGACTAGAGGGTCTCTTAGCCCTTTTCATTCTTTCTTTGATTAACAATTCTCTCATATATAGTACACAGTCACATGGAGACGTCCTATCATCCACTCCTTATGAGTCCAGACTCTGGGGAGTTGATGTCTGTGTTCCAGCTCTGGTACTGTTGCTTCTCAACCAGGTCAATGTTCCGTGCTTTCCTTCCTTCATCCATAAAGTGGAGATGATCCCTCATAGGACTATTAAAATGATTTAATGAGATAATATTTATCACTGCCTGGAACATAGTAAGCACCCAAGCAATTTTGACTCTTAATATTAACACCCTTTTTATGGCCCCGGGATGAAGGAGTCTTTTTGATGCATTAAAGGAAAGAATTGGTAATTAAAATGCATCTTCATATTATTTGCTATCATAGCAATTATCACCAAAAGTGGTTAATATTCAATATAGAAATATTGAATATTTTCAATATCTGAATTCCATGCAAATTAGAAGAGACTCCAGCCTAAAACTTCAATTTTAAAAGTTGAGCTTAAACATAGACATTTATGAGGTCATTAAATTCTGTGTTTTTCTCACATGTGTATTTCTGCCATGGCAGATAGGGCATTGGGTTGGGGATGTAGATTGACGATATGGAACAAATAAATGAGGAGAAAAAGAGAAAGAAGGACATAAATGTTTAGAAGAGTAAGTTATATTTGTATCCTGCATAGCAAGAAATATATTGCTAAAAGGAAGCCATCACAAACCCTATTGTCTATAAAATTTAGCATCAGGGCCTTAGTTCTATTTAGAGACACATCAGGAGAGGGCATGACCCTGACTCCTGACCCACTTATCCAGGAATAAACAGAAGTCTTTCTCAAGGACCCTTTGTCTTCTGTCTGTCTGAATTCCTCTTATATTTCAAACATTTACTATTTCAGGTAAAGGTTTATCAGGAAACCAAAAGGAGAGTTTGGCTGGAAGTTTTGAACTATAATGCTCTAATTACCACCTGTTTGGCTAAGACTGTTGGGCACAGAAAGTAAGAAACACCTGCACTTCACATCCAGCCCAGGATACGATTTCATTTTAATTTAAAAGTGTTGACTTTAATCTAAAGGTTTTGTTTGACTTGGACCCTTGTTACCTTAGAGATCAGCTCTCTTCCTTTATAACCTCATAGCAACTGGG
>NW_011494835.1:2718089-2718986 GCF_000754665.1 Bison bison bison
GGGGGTGTGTGTGTGTGTGTGTGAGAGAGAGAGAGAGAGACCAAGAAAGAAAGACCTTTCTGTTTTCTTTCCCAATTACCCCCCTTTAATACATTTGTGAGTTATATTTCTATGCAGGATGGAATGCAGGGTCTTCTTCAGGGGGCATTTCAAATGGTCTGAAAGAATACCAGATATCATGGTGTACGTTAGCAGTTACCTGCCTCACATACCCTGAACCTTCAATAGATCAGGAACTCAACTCTAAAATAGAGATTCAGGAGAAAAGTTAAAATTTGGTCTTCTAATTGAAGGTGTCAAAGGATTATATTGTTTGCAGTCAAAGATGGAGAAGCTCTATACAGTCAGCAAAAACAAGACCAGGAGCTGACTGTGGCTCAGATCATGAACTCCTTATTGCCAAATTCAGACTTAAATTGAAGAAAGTAGGGAAAACCACTATACCATACAGGTATGACCTAAATCAAATCCCTTATGATTATACAGTGGATGTGAGAAATAGATTTAAGGGCCTAGATCTGATAGATAGAGTGCCTGATGAACTATGGAATGAGGTTCGTGACATTATACAGGAGACAGGGATCAAGACCATCCCCATGGAAAAGAAATGCAAAAAATCAAAATGGCTGTCTGGGGAGGACTTACAAATAGCTGTGAAAAGAAGAGAAGCGAAAAGCAAAGGAGAAAAGGAAAGATATAAGCATCTGAATGCAGAGTTCCAAAGAATAGCAAGGAAAGATAAGAAAGCCTTCTTCAGCGATCAATGCAAAGACATAGAGGAAAACAACAGAATGGGAAAGACTAGAGATCTCTTCAAGAAAATCAGAGATACCAAGGGAACATTCCATGCAAAGATGGGCTCAATAAAGGACAGAAATGGTATGGACCTAACAGAAG
>NW_011494835.1:2719086-2730641 GCF_000754665.1 Bison bison bison
AGAAAGCCTTCTTCAGCGATCAATGCAAAGACATAGAGGAAAACAACAGAATGGGAAAGACTAGAGATCTCTTCAAGAAAATCAGAGATACCAAGGGAACATTCCATGCAAAGATGGGCTCAATAAAGGACAGAAATGGTATGGACCTAACAGAAGCAGAAGATATTAAGAAGAGGTGGCAAGAATACACAGAAACTGTACAAAAAAGATCTTCACGACCCAGATAATCACGATGGTGTGATCACTGACCTAGAGCCAGACATCCTGGAATGTGAAGTCAAGTGGGCCTTAGAAAGCATCACTATGAACAAAGCTAGTGGAGGTGATGGAATTCCAGTTGAGCTATTCTAAATCCTGAAAGATGATGCGGTGAAAGTGCTGCACTCAATATGCCAGTAAATTTGAAAAACTCAGCAGTGGCCACAGGACTGGAAAAGGTCAGTTTTCATTCCAATCCCAAAGAAAGGCAATGCCAAAGAATACTCAAACTACCACACAATTGCACTCATCTCACACGCTAGTAAAGTAATGCTCAAAATTCTCCAAGCCAGGCTTCAGCAATATGTGAACTGTGAACTTCCTGATGTTCAAGCTGGTTTTAGAAAAGGCAGAGGAAGCAGAGATCAAATTGCCAACATCCACTGGATCATGGAAAAGGCAAGAGAGTTGCAGAAAAACATCTATTTCTGCTTTATTGACTATGCCAAAGCCTTTGACTGTGTGGATCACGATCAACTGTGGACAATTCTGAAAGAGATTGGAATACCAGAACACCTGATCTGCCTTTTGAGAAATTTGTATGCAGGTCAGGAAGCAACAGTTAGAACTGGACATGGAACAACAGACTGGTTCCAAATAGGAGAAGGAGTACGTCAAGGCTGTATATTGTCACCCTGTTTATTTAACTTATATGCAGAGAACATCATGAGAAACGCTGGACTGGAAGAAACACAAGCTGGAATCAAGATTGCCGGGAGAAATATCAATAACCTCAGATATGCAGATGACACCACCCTTATGGCAGAAAGTGAAGAGGAACTAAAAAGCCTCTTGATGAAAGTGAAAGTGAAGAGTGGAGAGTGAAAAAGTTGGCTTAAAACTCAACATTCAGAAAATGAAGATCATGGCATCTGGTCCCATCACTTCATGGGAAATAGATGGGGAAACAGTGGAAGCAGTGTCAGACTTTATTTTTCTGGGCCCCAAAATCACTGCAGATGGTGACTGCAGACATGAAATTAAAAGATGCTTACTCCTTGGAAGGAAAGTTATGACCAACCTAGATAGCATATTCAAAAGCAGAGACATTACTTTGCCAACAAAGGTTTGTCTAGTCAAGGCTATGGTTTTTCCTGTGGTCATGTATGGCTGTGAGAGTTGGACTGTGAAGAAGGCTGAATGCCAAAGAATTGATGATTTTGAACTGTGGTGTTGGAGAAGACTCTTGAGAGTCCCTTGGACTGCAAGGAGATCCAACCAGTCCATTCTGAAGGATATCAGCCCTGGGATTTCTTTGGAAGGAATGATGCTCAAGCTGAAACTTTGGCCACCTCATGCGAAGAGTTGACTCATTGGAAAAGACTCTGATGCTGGGAGGGATTGGGGGCAGGAGGAGAAGGGGACGACAGAGGATGAGATGGCTAGATGGCATCACTGACTCAATGGACTTGAGTCTGGGTGAACTCCGGGAGTTGGTGCTGGACAAGGAGGCCTGGCGTGCTGCAATTCATGAGGTCGCAAAGAGTTGGACACAACTGAGCGACTGAACTAAACTGAACTGAAGGAATAGTAATTATAGATGATCATAAAACACATCTAACTTCACCAGGAAAAGAAGCTTTAGTGAATCTAGTTTGAATGTTGTCCTATCTTGAAACTGAGAGGAATTTTTGTCCTGTTTCTAGGAGGAATATTTGTTGTTTAATGATAAGTCATGTCAACTCTTTGTGACCCCACGAACTGTAGCCCACCAGTCTCCTCTCTCCATGGGATTTCCCAGGCAAGAATACTGGAGTGGGTTGCCATTTCCTTCTCTAGGAGATATTCCCAACCTAGGGATTAAACCCTTGTCTCCTGAATTGGCAGGCAGATTGTTTATCCCTGAGCCACCAGGGAAGCCCAAGAGTACTATTAGATTTTTGTTTTTAAAACATATTAATAAATATGATACTGACACAGGGTGAAGAAATTATCTCCTCATTAAGACAGAAGTTATGAGAGATGGAGAGAGCTGACATTGCCTGGTGATTAAGAGAAAGCCATATCTAAAAGGAACCAACAAACCCAGCAGGAAAGAGCCCAGTGTGAAACTTGAAACCAGTGAAGTTGTAGGAATTGGGAACACATGCTACAGGAGCACAGAGATCATGGAAACAGAATTATGAGGCATGATGAGGGATTTAGGATAAGTTTTAAAGAATATGGTATTTTTGTGGCTTGATGTCCATTGCATTGTGTAATTGTAGAATTTGCTGGTATTATTTTATATTAATTTAGCAACTTTCTAACATGTTCTTACAGAACTTAAAATTGGTGATATAGAGCTATTTAAGGACATTATTTTCTCAGTGGATAGATTTGAGTCCATTGTAATTCTGCTCAAAAATACCGTGCTCCTGTCTGGACAGGGTGTTTCTGCTACAAGAGTTATGGCACATTTTACATCCTAGAAGCCAAGCTACATGACATCCCCTAGACTGCTTGAAAATAAGGAGTCTAAGTCTGTGCTGTGCTATGCTCAGTTTTGTCCAATTCTTTGTGACCCTGTGGACTACAGACCACCAGGCTCCTCTGTCCATGGGAATTCTCCAGGCAAGAATACTGGAGTGGGTTGCCATGCCCTCCTCTAGGAGATCTTCTCAACCAAGGGATCGGACCCAGGTCCCAGGTCTCCCACATTGCAGGGAGATTCTTTACCATCTGAGCCACCAGGGAAGCCAAAGAATACTGGAGTGGATATCTATCCCTTCTCCAGGGGAGCTTCCTAACCCAGGAATCAAACCAGGGCCTCCTACATTGCAGGCAGATTCTTTACTACTGAGTTACCAGGGAATCATGATGAGTCTGTACCAAAGAAATACAGCTGAAGGTGGAGAGTCTTATCCTGAAAACAGTAGGATTATATGAAAATCTACATCCTGAACACCTTCCCTCTTGAGTAGGAAGAGTGGCAGCCAGACTATAAATCCCAGTTAGAAAAGTAAATAATTCCTTTTGGTAGAAAACATCCTAGAGGTATTGAGAATTTCAGATCTCCTGGTAAAATTGTTTAGCTTGATCACCTTATGTTTCAGAGAACCAATATATAAGCCCAGCCTGTAGGCACAGAGGATCAGAGCAGCCTCTTAGCACTTCAACTGAAGTATGAATGGATGATAATTTTATAGGGAAAGAATGTCCCATAACATGGGAGATAGAGTACAAATAAACCAAAGACAAAAAGAACTTTGAATAATTTTAAAACAAGAGAGAAAAAAAAGTTAAAAAATTATGATTTATATCTTCAAATAAATAATGAAATTGTTGCAGCCTTCAAATAAGAAAAGGAAGTTGTAAAAAAAAAAAAAGAGAAAAGAATATAAGGGTGCCCATGTAAATAACTGCAGGAACAAGACATTCATATGAAGAATTAAATTATGAAATTGAGCAAATTTCCCCCAAATTGGGAGGAAATATAGAAAGGAGGGAGAAAGATGATAAACTCAGGAGCTTACTACAGATTAACATTCAAAGAATAGAAGTTTAAAAAAAAAAAAAAACAATGAGAAAAATTAAGAAATTACTGACTAAATTAATTCTTTGAAAACATTTCCCAGAATTTAAGGGGATAGTTTTCAGATTAAAAAGAACAATTAATAAGATTCCAGCACATAACTGGGCCCAAAAAGGTGATTCAAAAACTTTATACAAGAAAACGGAGAATGGGTTTCATAAAAGGATTGGGAATTACAATAGCTTCAGACTTCTCAAAATTAACTCTGGAAACCAGAAAACAAAAGTAGAATTGCCTTAGAAATTCTACACAGGATTCTCACACCCAGTCGAATTATCAAAATAAGTGTTACAAGACAACACCAGACATGCAAGGTCTCAAAAAAGTTGCCTTCCATTTGCTCTTCTCAGGAAGTTACTAGAATCTGTGTTTACCAAAAGAAGGGCGAAAGGAAAGTAGGAGGCAGATCTGGGGTTCATGAAACTAGAAATCCTTGATGAGAGAAGTACACAGAGAAAGAAAAGTTAAAAAAAAAAAAAACAAGTAAGCTGGATGAAGAGAACACCGATTTCCTGATTTCACTCTTATTTGGATTAAAACAAACAAACAAACAAACAAAAGCAAATTCATAGATATAGAGAACAGAGCAGTAGTTACCAGAGGGGAAGGGGGTTGAGGGTAGGGAAAAATGGGTGAAGGGGGTCAACCATGGTGACAGCTGATAACCAGACTTGTGTTGGTGATCTCTCTAGTGCTGTGTCTCCAGATGTCGAACTGTAGTGCTGCACACCTGAAACTTCTATAATTTTTTTTATAAAAAAGGAAAAAGTAGATGTAAAATAAGGCAAAGGCATCACAGAATATGATACAGCTGAACAATGGTGCTATTGTTGCAGTTTTAAAATTGTTAAAATTGAATATTATTATAACCCAATATTATTATGTAGCTTTGGGGAAGTTGATACCTGAGAGGTGTGGTGTATATGTGTGAGTATGTACACGTGCATGCACACGAGGGCTCGCAAGGATAGAGAAGAGATGGAGGAAACATAAAGGAGGTTTTCACCTCCTCAATAGATAATAACTAAAACTGTAAAATCAAGAGACTTCTCAATGTATACGTAGGCATATGGAAGAAAATACCAATAGTAATTAAAGTGAATGAAAGCAATTGCCTTCAATGAGTCAAGAGACTGCTTTTTTGTTTTGGATGTTGATCTTGTACAACTATTTCTTTTTGTGCTTATAAATTTGATGAGGGAAATTCAAAGCAGGAGATGTCCATGTTATTAGAATGAATAGTGAGAAAAGTAATCATAAGAAAGGAAGATACACCTAGTATCTAGTTAGTCCTTAATACAGACCTAGAAAAGTTCCCAGAAAGTTATTAAAACAAGAAGGGCAGTATTACCAACACCCGTAAAGTGTGTGGAGCACGGCAGGTACTTGGTTTAACATGCGCACATACTCTGGAAGGTGAAAAATAATATAAAATGCTCACAAATGTCTTCATGTCAGCACAAACTTCATAATTATTTCACAAAACCTGACTGCTACATTTTGATTGAACAAAAAATTCAAAAATTACTAGTACTGATTGCTAGTCAGGGTATTTAAAATATTTACTGAGAAAGATAAGTTTTTCAATTTCTCCACAGTGTTGAATATGTTCTTTCTATGAATAATTTGCTAATAACTGAATGTTGTGGTGGCCAAGTTTTGATCTACATGGAATCCACGTTGGCAGCCAACATAACAAGGAAACCACACATATATCTGTGAAAATTGCTTATAGAAAATAGGTATGTTACTTACAAAGGAAGAGGAAGTATCAAATTATAGAAGTCTGGTAACTTTATTTGGTGTCTACCACAAAAGTTTTTTATGATCTCTTAAAACCTAGGTAATCAAGTCCTCCATGTTTTGATACTCTTGGCAGTACCTGGTATATGGTGGATGCTCAGTAAATATCTTCTAAACAAATGGCTAAATAAAATTTGATTGAATACAATTTTGGAAGATATTTTGAGACATCTAGAATCACAAAGCAAACCAGTGAGAAAAGGATCTATTTTATATTTTAAAAAGCTTAACTCAGGGATTCTCTCATCCTCATTCCAGTCTCTTGAAGTCCCACTATCACAGAATATCTTTTTGTACCAAAATTAGGCCCTAGTTTCCATGTAAGATCATTTCCTTTTATCTACCCAGTCATTTTTGGATATGAAAACTCTCCTAGTAGAACGGATCACACGCAATCCTGAAGCCTGGGAAGGTTAGGGGCATGCTATACCTGGGAAAATACAACTCAGACCTGTGCTGAGATTTTTACAAATTTCTTGAACCTGGTGAGGAGTCAAGCACATAGCCAGAGTTTCAATAACAGCTAGAAAGAGCTAGAAGTTACAAAACCTTTGAGAATGATAAGTCAAATCAGTTTGAAAGATGTGACAGAATCCTTACTCAGATTAGGTAGTCTCCACATAGAACGACTGCTTTGAGAGGACTTTAAGGGTCAGGGGGCTTGGCTTTGCCTTTCTGTCCAGATGTGCTGGTATTTTCCCTGGTTTGTATAGCTGCCTGTTTGTAGTGAAATATATACATATTTTACCAGCATTAAGAGAACTCATATCCTTTGTCTGTATGTGTTGGTGTCTTCCTGTCAATTACATAATCATCACCTTTTTTGACAACCATCCAACGAAAGTACGGATTTTTCACGTATGTGGAAGACCACACCTTTTTACTCTTTCTGTGGATTTAATGCCTTTTTAAAGTGTATTATTTTCAAACCATCTAATTTTCATTGCTTCCATCTACCTGCCACTATCACGTTCAAGCTCATCAAAAATTTTTGGTATTTTTTTCTTAATATTTTTAACCATGATGTTCTTTTTGTAAAAAAAAAAAACTGTAATTCCATAGAAAATGCATCTCTACTTTGACATCAAAGATTTTGATGTCACCCATGTTCAGATTCACGTTTTGCCTTGTATTCTGGGTTCTCTGGTAGTTACTTTATGTCTGAGCTTAATTTTTAAATGAAGATCATGGTAAATAGGAGAATATACTACTATGCAGCTGTGAAGATTATTATGATAATGTGACAATGTGATGAGAAATATCCCTGATACATAATGAGCGTTCAATGAAAGTTAAACACATAGAATAAATTATCAATATATGACTGTTCTTAATATCTCAAACTCATACAAAGCATTTATTCTTATATGTTTATGGCAGGGTTTAATATTCAGTGATAAAAGTAAGACGTGGTAATTTACCACAGGGACAAAAAAATGCTCTTACTGAAAAATACATTTCCCAGAATTCTCTTTCCTATATGATTCCAAGTTAGGGTTAGCTATGAAAAAATTTATGTAAGATTTGAAAGATGGAAGTGAAGCAGCAGCAATGGTTGGAAGGTTAGCGCAGGACCTCAAACATAGCTGCAACTTGCACTTGTTGAAGCTGATCTTCAGTTATACTTTGTTGATGTCCTGCAGCAGCTGGATCTCAGCTTCTTTGACCCGCACTGGATATTCTCAGCTTCTCTGAGACCTGGGCCAGGCACGTGCAGAGCTATGAGGTCAAGTATGCCAACTTTACATACAGATTCCCGTGTGGTCAGTTTTAGATGCAGTAAGAGATAGTTGTGGGCAGTTTCAGTTTGTCTTGTGGGTTCAGATTCCAATTTTCCTTTGCTTTCATCCATCTTATGCCCAGCTTTTTATTTTAAATGTGTGCCCTGATTACATTCTGTGACTCTGGCTCTCCTTAAACATTGGAAATGGTTTTTCATAGATGCCACTACCAGCTCCCAGAATTCACTAAGTACTATCATAAATCCCTTATTCCTTTTCCTTCATAGTGGTCCCTCTTGCTTGAGCTGATATACCACAGGTAGCTGGCTTACTTTACCCCAAAATAGTCTTTAAAAAAAAAAAAAAGACATTTTTCATATGCGAGTCATATATGAGGCTCAAGACCTGGTCTCATTTAATCATTCCATAGCCAGTATAGTGTGAGTTACAAAAGCATTGCTGTATTCAACTCTCATTCACATCTATTATTCTTTTTTCCCTTTAGATAATCACAATTTTTTGAATCTCTGTTGTGTGCCAAGGACTTTGCTAAGTAGCTTGCATTATCTCATTTAATCTACACAGAAATTCTATGAGGTGGGTTACTATTGCTATTGCCTATAGAAATGAGAGAATGAAAGTTCAGAGAGAGCTGAGTTTGATGTTGTCTCTGTTATGGAACAAAGTTGGTAGCCCATTTGAAAACAACCAACATATCAATTTACAGAAAAATTATAAATGTTGTTTACAAAGTGAGAAGACATACCAAATTTCAGACAAAGCAAATATCACAGTGAGTTGTAAAACTATTTTGTCAAAAGTCACACATAGAGATAGAAGCTGGTACAGCCAAGAGTCTGAGTCTTAGGATGAGTCCTAAATCAACACTCTATACTACCGCATATTTAAGCATCATACTCTGTGAATTGGCTTGCTATTTTCCAAAAAAGCCTGCTAGAAGTGTGATTGGGATTACACCAAATATATTGATCCACTTTGGAAAAATGGACATCTTAAAAATACGGATTTTTCAGTCTGTACAACCATTTCATTTTTCCATCTATTTCCATCTCCTTTACTTTCTCTCAACTTTTTTAGAATTACACTTTTGTACAATTTATTCCAAGTATGTTATTCTTATATGAATTACTCTTCCAAACCCAAGGAATTAGGTAATTTGAATAATGTAATAAAACACATGATGACAGAATTGGACTAGAAAAGAGCTACTTATTAATGGTAACATTTTTCAAGTTAGGTAGCTCCTTTACACCTTTTTATGGTAATATAAACATATTTTCCAAAATACAGATGAATATACATTATTGTGCTCTGAGTAAATGCACTAGAATATACCTTTAGATAGTACTCAAAATTTCAGTTCAGTTCAGTCACTCAGTCATGTCCGACTCTTTGTGACCCCATGGACTGCAGCACAACAGGCTGTCCTTCACCAACACCCAGAGCTTGCTCAAACCCATGTCCATTGAGTTGGTGATGCCATCCAACCATCTCATCCTCTGCTGCCCCCTTCTCTTCCTGCTTCCAATCTTTCCCAGCATCAGGGCCTTTTCCAATTAGGCAGTTCTTTGCATTAGGTGGCCACAGTATTGGAGCTTCAGCATCAGTAATAACTCAAAATTTAGAATATCTTATTTCTTAGTGAGTTGCTGGATTTTGGTGTTAGATGGCAGAGTAAAAATTACCAAATACTAAGGTGAACAATGAGAAAATTTGTGCCATAGGCCATTCAACTAAGATTGTCAATGCACAATCTAAATGGATTCTCAGATGGCCTAAGTAGATTCTCAGATCAAAGTGTATAAAAATTTGAACAATGGGAATATACAGTGCTTTACTCTCTCAAAAATCTGTGGACATTTATGAAGGATGATGTGGGACTTAATATAAACCAAGTGATTGCAGATGACATTGAAGATCTAGTGACAGTTCTAGTACTGTGACAATAAGAAAGGGGGTGTTAACTTTCATCATGAGCTAGTATTTTGTTCATCCATTATAAAAATGACTAAGTAACAGAAGGTATTTTTCAGATAGAACTGACAATAACATATACTTGTTTTCCAGTGTCAAACTGGAAACTACAGAATAATGATAAACTAACTGATTATAATTTTAGAATTAAGGATTCAGCAATAAAGAAGCCTCTTGATGAAGGTGAAAGAGGAGAGTGAAAAAAGATGGCTTAAAACTCAACATTCAAAAAATGAAGATCATAGCATCTGGTTCCATCACTTTATGGCAAATAGATGGGGAAACAATGGAAATAGTGACAGGTTTTATTTTCTTGGGCTCCAAATCAGACAGTGACTGCAGCAATGAAATTAAAAGATGCTGGCTCCTTGGAAGAAAAGCTATGACAAACCTAGACATTATATTAAAAAGCAGAGACATTACCTTGCCCACAAAGGTCCATATAGTCAGAGCTATGGTTTTTCCAGTAGTCATGTATGAATGTAACAGTTGGACCATAAAGAAGACTGAGTGCCGAAGAACTGATGCTTTTGAACTGTGGTGGTGAAGAAGACTCTTGAGAGTCCCTTGGACTGCAAGGAGATCAAACCAGTCAATCCTAAAGGAAATCAGTCCTGAATATTCATTGGAAGGACTGATGCTGAAGTGAAACTCCAATACTTTGGCCACCTGATGCGAAGAACTGACTCATGTGAAAAGACCCTGATGCTGGGAAAGATTGAAGGCAGGAGAAGGGGACAATAGAGGATGAGATGGTTGGATGGTATCACCAACTCAATGGACATGAATTTGAGCAAACTCTGGGAGATGGTGAAGGACAGGGAAGCCTGATGTGCTACAGTCCACGGGGCACAGAGTTGGACACAACTGAGCAACTGAACAACAACAAATAAAGAAGCAGATGCTCTTTGTGTTGGCCCTACTTATAAAGTCTTGGTGGCAGGCAGGGCTATTCAGGGCTCTCAAAGTGAGATACATAAAATTGTTTACAGTAATTTCATATACCCAGTCCTTCCCTGCATGGATATCCTGCCATGGTTTCATCAAGGGTGTTGGATTTTTGTTGTTGCTGTTACTGGACTTTAGGCTCAGCTACAGGTCTTCTTTAGTCAATGGCAGGTGGGGTAAGAAGTAACAAAATGCCAGTTCCAAGAATAGGTGGTAAGAGCCTCAAGAGTTCCACTATTCTCTCTGTAGCTCCACCACTATCGTAATAAAAGCTTCCCTGGGTAGCTTTATTATTCCTTCAGCCAGAGACCTGAAATGATCACATGTGGAGTAGACCTGAACAACGAATCAGGATTAGCTGGACCTACTGCTTAAATGCAGGAGCCGCCAGGCTGTGCCCAACCTCACATCTGAGAATAAATTGTTCTCTCGTTCCCGAGTTGAGGTTGTTTGTTCAGCAGCCACATTGTGGTAATAATTAACTGATACAAACTTGGTACTGAAGTAGAGTGCAGATGTAAGTAAAACATGAAATACATGCCTTGAATTTGGAACTGAGTAGTAAGTGAAGGCTGAGAAAATAGTAAGGAAGTTGAAAAATATCTGACGGAGCTCTCATCAAGATAGTGGAATAGAAGGATCTGGAACTCACCTCCTCCTACAAATACATCAAAAATACGTGTATACAATGGAATATTACTCAGCCATAGAAAAGAAATAAATAACGTCATTTGCAGCAACATAGATGGATCTAAAGATTGCTATACTGAGTATAGTAAGAAAAAGAAATACCATCTGTTATCCTTCAAATGCAGAATCCAGAAAGAAGTGATACAGATAAATTTATTTACAAAATAGATTCACAGACTTAGAGAATGAATTTACGGTTACCAGTAGGTGAAAGATGTGGGAAGGGATAGTTAGGGAGTTTAGGATGGACATGTACATGCTGTTGTATTTAAAGTGGATAACCAAGAAGCATCTATTATATAGCCCAGGAAAGTCTGCTCAATTTTATATGGAAACCTGGATAGGAGGGAAGTTTAGGGGAGAAGGAACACATGTATATGTATGACTGAGTCCCTTTGCTGTCCACCTGAAACTATCACAACATTGTTAATCAGCTATACTCCAATATAAAATAAAGTTAAACATTTCAGCTAATTAATTAAAAAATACACCTAAAAATGAAACAACTGGAAGAAACACAAGCTGGAATCAAGATTGCCAGGAGAAATATCAATCACCTCAGATATGCAGATGACACCACCCTTATGGCAGAAAGTGAAGAGGAACTCAAAAGCCTCTTGATGAAA
>NW_011494835.1:2731024-2731273 GCF_000754665.1 Bison bison bison
CCAAAATCACTGCAGATGGTGACGACAGCCATGAAATTAAAAGATGCTTACTCCTTGGAAGGAAAGTTATGACCAACCTAGATAGCACATTGAAAAGCAGAGACATTACTTTGCCAACAAAGGTTCATCTAGTCAAGGCTATGGTTTTTCCAGTGGTCATGTATGGATGTGAGAGTTGGACTGTGAAGAAGGCTGAATGCTAAAGAATTGATGCTTTTGAACTGTGGTGTTGGAGAAGACTCTTGAGAG
>NW_011494835.1:2731373-2738611 GCF_000754665.1 Bison bison bison
GACAGGGAGGCCTGGCGTGCTGCGATTCATGGGGTCGCAAAGAGTTGGACACGACTGAGCGACTGATCTGATCTGATAAATGAAACAATTCTCAGAGAACACCTACTGAACACTAGCAGAAAACCTCAAACACCTGAAAGGACAAGAAAGATCTCCATGTAACCAGGTAGGGTGAAATGGGGTGGGGGGTGGCGGGGAAGCAAGAAGGACAAGACCTGCACCCATGGGAGGGAACAGGAAAAAGAGGGAAGTTCCCTGAATTCTGAGAAGCCCCCTCACCAGTAGAGAGATCAGTTGGGACAGAAAGTCCACTTCAGAGGTTCAGAGGAGAATGCAACAACTAGTTTGTGGCAGAGACACTTACAGATGGTCTATGCCCCTGCACCCATTCCCCAGCTTGAAATTTGTGTCCACTCTTACAGGTGGTAGCTGGGTATTGAAACTCGGGGTTTAGAGGACAGACCCAGGGAGAGAACTGGTGTTGGCTGCATGAAGACAGCTTGAAGGGGCTGGAGAGTGGTACTACACAATCAGGAGTATTTGTGGAGGAAGCCTGGGCTGCCATAGAAATGAGGCGCTATTATTAAGTGGCACATGAAGGACAAGGAAGCCACTGCAGCCTCTTTCTCCATTCAACAGCTCCCCCTTCTCCTTGGTGGTGTCTGGGAACAAACACTAGTGGGTTACCCACTTGCAGAGGCAGGGTTGAGGACACAGCTAAGCCCCAGGGACTGCACGACTTGGGAAGTAGGGCTGAATTCTCTCCCCATGGCTGTATAAGCCATGGACTTACACCTTTGCCACGAGCTGTGTGAGTTCAGTGTCTGTGGGACACCTGAGCTATGGGTGCTCCTACAGATGGGATGGGTCTGCCCTTAGCAGCTGTGAGCTTTATTGGTGTGTATATGCAGGGGCAGGGCCAGGCCAGGGTCTGAGCTGCTTCGCAGCTCCCACAACAGGTCCAGGTGCATGATTACTGTACTCCTAGAACCTGGTTTCAATGAATCTGCTTTGGTGGCGTTATGAAAACTGCCTGAGGAGCATCAGAGCTGATTACTGGCATTCCCACGGTTGAGGCAGAGCTGAGGGCAGTGCCAGCAACAGTGTACTCTGTGAGCTCACACAACGGGTGACAGGTGACTCAGTACACTCACTAGTGAACAGCTCTGGCAGAGGAATACTCACTAGCCCCTATCCCAGTGGGAGCACTCCAATCCAGTCCTGGCTACTCACAATACAGCTCAGAATCAGACCAGGGGCTTATACTCCAACAACCAGGGAGCAGACCCTGCCCTTGACAGGGCAGTGACAATCACAGAGCAAAGAGGAGATGCCACTGGCTCTGGTCACCACAACACCAGTTACACCTCCTATCAAGGGGATTATGGGCAGCATACAGTGAGGAAAGAGGTGACAGGCATCCATACCAAAAACAGCCCTTGCACCATAAAATATTAAACCCACACTGGTTACAGAGGAATGTTGCCACATAAAAACGGCCCTCCCAGACAACAGTAGAGTTCTCTCCTAAACCCACAGAGCAAGACAAATATAAAAGTCGAGGTAAGTACAGAGAAGGCAATGGCATCCCACTCCAGTACTCTTGCCTGGAAAATCCCATGGACAGAGGAGCCTGGTAGGCTGCAGACCATGGGGTTGCTAAGAGTCGGACACGACTGAGCGACTTCACTTCACTTTTCACTTTCATGCATTGGAGAAGGAAAAGTCACTGAAGTGACTTAGCAGCAGCAGCAGAGGTAAGTAAGTAAGTAAGTGAAGTGAAGTCACTCAGTCGTGTCCGACTCTGTGAGACCTCATGGACTGTAGCCCATCAGGTTCCTCCGTCCATGGGATTCTCCAGGCAAGAGTACTGAAGAGGGTTGCCATTTCCTTCTCCATGGATCTTCCCAACCCAGGGATCGAACCCACATTACAGGCAGACTCTTTAACCTCTGAGCCACCAGGGAACCACTTCCAATTAAAAGATTAAGAGAATTGCCCTGAAAGAATAAACAATGAAATAGACCTCTTCAGATAGACTGAAGAGATAATGAAAATACTGAAGCAATTAGGAATTAAATGAATGTAGAGGAACATAAAAAGGAACTAGAAACTATAAGGAGAAGCCAAGAAAAATTATAAAATTCATTTGCAGAGAGGAAAGCTGAACAAAAGGCAAATAGTAGAATAAATAATGCAGAAGAAAGAATAAATGATCTGAAAGATAGAATAGTGTAAATTACCCAATTAGAACAGCAAACAAAAAAACAAATTTAAAAAATAGTAAAATAAATATAAGAGACCTATGGAATAATTAAAGCATGCCAAGCTAGATTGCCAGAAGAAATATCAATAACCTGATATGCAGATGACACCACCCTTATGGCAGAAAGTGAAGAGGAACTAAAAAGCCTCTTGATGAAAGTGAAAGAGGAGAGTGAGAAAGTTGGCTTAAAGCTCAACATTCAGAAAACGAAGATCATGGCATCTGGTCCCATCACTTCATGGGAAATAGATGGGGAAACAGTGGAAACAGTGTCAGACTTTTTTGGGGGGCTCCAAAATCACTGCAGATGGTGACGGCAGCCATGAAATTAAAAGATGCTTACTCCTTGGAAGGAAAGTTATGACCAACCTAGATAGCACATTGAAAAGCAGAGACATTACTTTGCCAACAAAGGTTCATCTAGTCAAGGCTATGGTTTTTCCAGTGGTCATGTATGGATGTGAGAGTTGGACTGTGAAGAAGGCTGAATGCTAAAGAATTGATGCTTTTGAACTGTGGTGTTGGAGAAGACTCTTGAGAGTCCCTTGGACTGCAAGGAGATCCAACCAGTCCACTTTGAAGGAGATCAGCCCTGAGATTTCTTTGGGAGGACTGATGCTAAAGCTGAAACTCCAGTACTTTGGCCACCTCATGCAAAGAGTTGACTCATTGGAAAAGACTCTGATGCTGGGAGGGATTGGGGGCAGGAGGAGATGGGAACGACAGAGGATGAGATGGCTGGATGACATCACTGACTCGATGGACGTGAGTCTGGGTGAACTCCGGGAGTTGGTGATGGACAGGGAGGCCTGGCGTGCTGCGATTCATGGGATCGCAGAGTCGGACACGACTGAGCAACTGAACTGAACTGAACTGAGAAGGAGAAGAAAGGGAAAATGGGTTTGAAAATGTATTTAAAGAAATTACGGCTGAAAACTTCCCAAACCTAAGGAAGGAAACAGATATTCAGGAACAGGAAGTACAGAGGGTCTCAAGAAAAATCCAAACAGACCTACACCAAGATATTATTAAAGTGTCAAAAGTTAAAGAGATGATTCTAAAGACAGTAAGAGAAAAAGAGCTAATTACAAAGGAATTTCCCTTAGGGCTATTAGCTGATTTTTCCACAGAAATGTTACAGGCCAAAAGGGAGTGGCAAGATATATTCAAAGTCCTGAAAGGGAAAATTATGCAACCTAGGACTCTACCCATCAAGATTATCATCTATAATAGAAAAGAGATAAGAATTTCTCAGGAAAGCAAAACTAAAAGAATTCAGCAATTCTAAACCTATCCTGAAGGAAATTTTAAACATCTTCTCTAGAAAATAAGAATAGGAAAGAGAAAATCACAATTAGCAAGTAAAAGACTTCAATAAGCCAGTATACAGACTAAAAAAAAAAATCTAAAACTTCCTGTGAAAGTGATGATAACTACAATGAACAGCAAAGGGATGAAAAGTATAAAATGCCAATGAAAACAAAACTATGTAAAATCTATGGGATGCAGCAAAAACAGTTCTTAGAAATTAATAGTGATACAGGCCTTCTTTAAGAAGCAAGAAAAACACCCTCATAAAACCCAAATCTACCACGTAAAAGAACAAGAAAAAAGAGACAACAACAAAAAAACCTAAAGTCAGCAGGAGAAAGAATATAATAAAGACTATACAGGAAATAAAATAAAATAGAAAAAAAAACCAATAAAACCAAGAGTTGGTTCTTTGAAACAAAACTTACCTCTAGCCAGGCTCACTAAGAATGAAAAAGAGGAAGACCTAAATAAATAAATTAAGAAATGCAAGAGGAGAAATCATAACTGATATTGCAGAAATACAAAAATCCATAAGAGAATACAATGAACAATTATATGCCAAAAAATTTAATAATCTAAATGGACAACTTTCTACAAACATAGAGCCTACCAAAACTGAATCAAGAAGAAACAGATAACTTGAAAAGACTGTTCACTAGAAATGAAGTAGAATTTCTAATTTAAAAAAAGAAAGAAAGAAAGAAAACCCTCCTACAAATAAAAGTCCAGGACCAGATAGCTTCACTGGAGAATTCTATTTAAGCATACAAAGAAAAATTTATACCAATCCTTATCAACTCTTCCAAAAGACTAAAGAGGAAGAAACACTCCCAAAAACATTCTATGAAGCCACCATTACCCTGATACCAAAACCAGACAAAGACACTACCAAAAAGAAAATTACAGGCCAATGTGTTTGATGAATATACATACAAAAATATTAGCAAAATAAATCCAATAACACATAAAAAAGATCAGACGACCAAGTTGGATTCATCCCAGGGTCACAAGAATGGTTCAACATATGCAAAAGTCAATGTAATACAGCACATCAACAAAAGACAAGACAAAAAAACCACATGATCAGCTCAATATATGCAGAGAAAATTATTTATGACAAATCCATAGCCAATATAATACTCAACGGTGAAAAACTGAAAAGTAAGTCGCTTGGTCGTATCCGACTCTTTGCGACCCCATTGACTGTAGCCTACCATGCTCTTCCGTCCATGGGATTTTCCAGGCAAAAATACTGAAGTGGGTTGCCATTTCCTTCTCCAGGGGATCTTCCCAACCCAGGGATTGAACCTAGGTCTCCCGCATTATAGGTAGACGCTTTACCATCTGAGCCACCAGGGAAGTTGAAAAAAAGTTGAAAAACTGAAAGCCTTCCCACTAAAATCTGAAACAAGAAAAGGACACCCTCTCTCACCACTTTTCTTCAATACAGTATTGGAAATCCTAGCCACTGCAGCCAGACAAGAAATAAAAAGTATTCAAATTGGTAGGGAAGAGGTAAAATTCTCATTATACACAGATGACATACTATGTATACACACACACACACACACACACATATATACACATATAATATCTCTGAAGACTCCACACACAAAACTATTAGAACTGATCAATGAATTCAGCAAAGTAGCAGGATACAAGATTAATATACAGAAACCCATTGCATTTCTTTACACTAAAGATGAAATATCAGAAAAGAAATGCAAACAATCCTTTTTAAGACATCATAAAAAATACTTAGGAATAATATCAAGGAGGTGAAAGACTTATATGACGAAAACCACAATACATTAATAAATTGAAGATGATTGAACAAACTGAAGAGATATCCCATGCTCTTAGCCTGGAAGAATTGTTAAAATGGCCATACTACCCAAAGCAATCTACAGATTCAATGTGATCCCTATCAAATTATATAAGACATTTCTCACCGAACTAGAGCAAATAACCCTAAAATTTGTATGGAACTATAAAAGACACAGAACTGTCAAAGCAATCATGAGGGAAAAGAACAAAGCAGGAGACTTAAACTTCTCAGACTTCAAACAAAACAACAAAGCTACGGTAATCAAAACAATATGCTATTGGCACAAAAACAGACATATGGATCAATGAAAAAGAATAGACAGCTCAGAAATAAACCTGCACACTTATGGACAATTAATATTTAACAAAGGAGGTAAGAATATACAATGGAGAAAAGACAGTCTTTTCAGCAAGTGGGGTTGGGAAAGTTAGATAGCTACATGTAAATCAATGAAGTTAGAACAGACCCTCATACCATACACAAACTCAGAATGGTTTAAAAATTTTAAATATTAGACAAGACACCATAAAACTCCTAGGCAAAACATTCTCTGACATAAATCCTACTAATATTTTTTTACTAGGTCAGTCTCCCAAGGCAATAGAAACAAAAGCAAAAATAAACAAATGGAACCCAGTTAAACTTATAAGCTTTGGCACAGCAAAGGAAACCATAAACAAAATGAAAGGACAGCCTACAGACTGGGAGAAAATATTTGTAAATGATGTGATCAACAAGGGCTTAATTTCCAAAATATACAAACAAAAAAAAGCTCATACAATTTAATAATGAAAAAATCCAATTAAAAATGAGCAGAAGACAAAAATAGACAATTTTCTAATGAAGACATACAGATGGCCAAGAGACACATGAAAAGATGCTCATTGCCACTAATTGTTAGAGAAATGAAAATCAAAACTACAATGAGTTATCAGCTTATAACAGTCAGAATGGCCATCATTAAAAAGCCTACAAGTAATAAACACTGAAAAGAGTGTGAAAAAAAGGGAACCCTCTTACACTGTTGGTGGGAATGTAAATTGGTGCAGCCACTATGGAGAATGTATGTAGGTTCCTCAAAAAACTAAAAATAGAGTTGCTATATGATTCAGCAATCCCACTCCTGGGCATATACTCATAAAAAACTATAATTTAAAAAGATACAGGCACCCCTACGTTCTTAGCAGCACTATTTACAATAGCCAAAACATGGAAACAAATTAAATGTCCATCAACAGATGAATGGAAATAGAAGATGTAGTACATATATATTACACAATGGAGTACTAGTGAGCCATAAAAAGAAAAAAACAATGCCATCTGCAGTAACATGGATGCAACTAGAGATTATTATACTAAGTGAAGTAAATCAGAAATAAAGAAAAGTGCATATATCACTTATATGTGAAACCTAAAATACAAAAAATGAACATACCTATGAAACAGAAACAGAACTCACAGATATAGTAGGCTTGTGGTTGTGAAGGTGGTGGGTAGGGGGAAGAAAGGACTGGAGTTTTAGATTAGTAGCAGAGGAACCAGAGATCAAATTGCCAACATCCTCTGGATCATGGAAAAAGCAAGAGAGTTCCAGAAAACATCTATTTCTGCTTTATTGAATATGCCAAAGCCTTTGACTATGTGCATCACAATAAACTGTGGAAAATTCTGAAAGAGATGGGAATATCAGACCACCTGATCTGCCTCTTGAGAAATTTGTATGCAGGTCAGGAAGCAACAGTTAGAACTGGACATGGAACAACAGACTGGTTCCAAAAAGGAAAAGGAGTTCGTCAAGGCTGTATATTGTCATCCTGTTTATTTAACTTA
>NW_011494835.1:2739112-2748095 GCF_000754665.1 Bison bison bison
TGAAGCTAAAGCTGAAACTCCAGTACTTTGGCCACCTCATGCAAAGAGTTGACTCATTGGAAAAGACTCTGATGCTGGGAGGGATTGGGGGCAGGAGGAGAAGGGGACGACAGAGGATGAGATGGCTGGATGGCATCACTGACTCGATGGACATGAGTCTGAGTGAACTCCAGGAGTTGGTGATGGACAGGGCGGCCTGGCGTGCTGCGATTCATGGGGTCACAAAGAGTCGGACACGACTGAGCAACTGATCTGATCTGATCTGAGATGCAAACTATTATGTATAGGATGGATAAACAATAAGGTCCTGCTGTGTATCACAGGGAACTATATTCTATGTCCTAGGATCCACCACAATGGAAAGGAATATGAAAAAGTATATATATATACTATATTGAGTCACTTTGCTGTACAGCAGGGATTAACACTGTAAATCAACTATACTTCAATAAAGTAAAAAATATACATCTAGAAAAATAATGACATACTAGGAAGAGGCAAAAACATTTAAGCTTTACCTCCCATAACTTGGAAGATAAAAATGCACCTCACCAAACTGTAGATGTGGCCAAGATGATTTATAAGAAAAATATAAAAAGTGTGAGCTAATCTGTTTAACCTGCATATATTATGTTTCTATAAAAAAAGAAATTAGATCAGACAATTTATCAATTTGTAAGCAGCATGTTATAAATCCAGATATTTCTGGCTTTAAAAATTAAACTGTTCTTCCTTCTCAGCTTTGCAACCAGTTAAAGATTCTCAGATTAAGACACAAAATAGGAGCAAAGATTAAATCAATATTAGCATATAGCCTGGGGGCATAGAACAATTTCTTTTGGCCCTCAGACCATTTGTTAAGGTCTCTGAAAGCATTAGGTGGTGCCTAGAAGATCTCTTCCAGCCCTAAAAGAGGGCATCTAAAGAAAGACTCTCTAGATAAAAAGAGCCTGTTTTTAAATTGTTTTTTAAATAGCATATAAAAACACTGATAGGAATTTTATACAAATCTGGCAAGCTTAATTTTTAACAAATTCATTTTGAATCATACAAAAGAATCAGGTTATTTCTTTTCAGAAGATTATTTTATAATTGGTAGATACTTTGGGTTTTGATCCTTAGAAGCAATTATTTTTAATCATAGAACAAAACATTTTCTACATAGGAAGCCAGTCACATTGAAAAAGTTTACTGACGTAGTCTGACAGAAACCTACTGTGTCCAAGATTAAGAGTAGGAAAAAATGCACATTCAAGAAAATTATGACTGTTTTGGGATCCATGACATACACTGGAAAAAAAAAATAGAAGATCCAGAATTTTTTGAGATATTTGATTAACAAAATACTGAAATTCTCCTGGAAATGTAAACCTCTAAGCCCCCAACTGTCTTCAGCAGGGGAGAGCATGAGAAAGTTGTTTGGCTTCCATGAAGGGCATTTGAGACAAAGGTATTTTCAGAAATGGACAAAGAAGATACTTGAGGGAAAAGAACATTGAAGAGGATAGACTAACAAACCAGGAAAGTGACTGACTGGGTAACTACCTCCTGGAAGCAGAATTGGGAGCTACCTAGGACCACATCCTACCTCTCAAAAGGGTGTACCTGGCAAGAATTGTCCAGTGAAAGTGAAGTCGTTCTGTCGTGTCCGACTCTTTGCGACCCCATGGCTGTAGCCTACCGTGCTCCTCCAGACGTAGGATTTTCCAGGCAAGAAAACTGGAGTGGGTTGCCATTTCCTTCTCCAGGAGATCTTCCCAACCCAGAGATTGAACCTGGGTCTCCCTCATTGTCGGCAGATGCTTTACCACCTGAGCCGCCAGGGAAGTCTAGTGGGATTGTCCAGTGGATTTCATAATTTATTACAGCCAGTGTGTACTATATACCTGTGTCTCATTCTTCCTTTCCTCTTTTCAAATAGGACTGCTTGTCGCAATTATTCTTTCACTGTTCCAGCAGTATGTGCTGTGTTTAGAGGAAACAACTTGCCATTTTAGTTCATAGGTTTCCAGATCAAAAAGGACTTCATGTGGATTGATGTTGATTATAAAATCCCGAACTTTGAGCCTAATGTCGTGTGGCACAAGACTTTTAATGACTCTGGGAAGAGGGTGAGATTTTGTTTTTGTTGTTTTATTTTGGCATTGGTGGTGGGGGAAGGGGAGGGTAGCTTGCAAATGAAATAAGTTTGGCCAGAGTGTAGATTACAGTAGATTGAAATTTTGTATCCCATTTTTCATCCCTTTCCACATCCACCTTTTTGTCATGACCTAATCTGGACATAGTGTTCTTTCCTACGCCTTGATTTTGACCTTAGGCATGTGTCTTGCATTGTCCAATTGCTTGCAAAGGGTAGTGACAGTATGCCTATTCTGAACCTTGACCTGAAGTGGAATTATTATTTTTGTCCTATCCTTCTCTGTACATCTGCCATCTCCATGAAGAGTATCCCTGCTGCCCCTTCAGTCAGAATGAACTGAGTGAATCAAGCCAACCAGACCTAAGCTTGAAGCAGAGCCATGTAGTTGGGTCCAGTCTAGATTAGGTGATCTGACCTGCAGGTCTATGAGAAAAAACCCAGATTAGTGTTGTTTTAACCACTTTTAGCTTTTAGAATGGTTTGGTAAGCAGCTTTAGTGTGTCAATATGTAACTGAAACATAACGTATAGTACTCATAAAGGATGAGGAACAAAGAACACCAGCAGGAAAGAGTACCTCTGCTAGTACGGCTACCCACTTGCCAATGACACTGCCCATTTTAGTTTCTGATTCCTGCCATGTTCATCCTAACCCTGTTAATACCTTTTTTTTTCTTTTCATATTCAGATGGCCTTGGTTAGCAGTGTTGTGTGCTACAGAGGTCTAAAATGAAGTAGACCAACAACGTTCCCTGGGTAAGAGGAAACTGCTTATCTTCTAGAAAGCATTCTAGATGAATGGTGATGGCTGACATTTTTTCCTATGCAATGGGCTGAATGTTTGTGTTCCTACATCATTCATATACTAAGCCCTCATTTGCAAAGTTATGGTATTTGGACTTGGGACTTTTGGCAAGTAGCAAGGTTTAGATGAGGTCATAAGAATGAAACCCTGATGATGAGATTAGTACCCTTATAAGAAAGAAAAGGACCAGAGCCCTCTCAGTCTCCAATGTGTAAAAACACAGCAAAAAGGAAACCTTCTGCAAATCACAAAAGAGGGTTTTTGTTAGTTACTAAATATGCTGGCACCTTGATCTTGGGCCTCCCAACCTTCAGAAGTTTGAGAAACAAATTCTTGTTGTTTAAGCCACCCAGTTTATGGTATTTGTTATAACAGCCGAGGCAGGCAAAAACATTCTATTATTTGAAAGTACTTTAAAATGAGGCATTAAAGGTATAATGTCAGCTGGATGGCTGAATAAGATGTCCCTCATTGTATGCCCAACAGCAACAATTTGTCATCCATCTGTGGTCCAAAGTGCCTTTATGGAAGCTGTGGGATCCAGTACCATAGAAAAAGGATCTAGGAAAAGTCACACTCAATTATGCATTGAGTAATAGGCATGCAAAACTTTGTCTTGACTTTGGACACCAAACTGGCCCATTAACTGGCTCCAGCATCTCCTGTCCATGGTTTGGAAGCCCCTAAAGAACATTGTCTTAGACAGCCACCAACAGATGAGAAAGGCTTTATGAAGTCCAAGTTTTCAGGGTAAACGTTTCAGCACACTATTGGAGCAAGAAATACAAGTTTGGATGTATTAGATAGAGTAAGAGGAAGAGTTTTAAAAGAAGATAGACTCTCCTGACTGCATCATGGACTCTATCACGAAAATCACCCATGAGTGGGTAGGAAGACTTACTCATGGATCACCCCAGCAAACCAATGTGCAGTCTTAGCATTCTGTACACCACCACCATGACACACACATTATGGCCAGTTCTCCGAGTACACATCAACAATGGTGAGAGTGGGCTTAAACAGACAACTAGTAGAATGAGCAGAAAACCAGCCAAAACTGTGGGCTAGAGAAATCACAAAATTTATCTCTGCCCTTGAGAAAATGAGGGAATTCTGTCAATATGAAGCCTGGTGCCTTGCAGAATCCAGAGAAGGCATCCAAGTTTAAAAATTCTGTCACAAGAGGGAGCGAGACATGTAAAGTAGGTGTATCCATAGAAGACCTGAGGAAAGCCTCAGAATTCCTAAAAGGGCCAATGGAAGGTTTTTTCTCCCTAAGTCTGTTAGTGAAAACTAGAGGAAGTGACAGTCACTTCAAATGTGAAAATAGCAACACGAAAATTTAGGGAACATGAAAAGAATCAAAGAAATGACAATTTCCAAAGACAATACCAAAGAATGACAATACCAAAGAATCATGATACTCTTCCAGAAACCAACCACAAAGGCATGAAGACCTGCAATTTGTCTCATAGAGAAAGTTGTTTTAAGAAAGTTCAGTGAGCTACAAGACAGACAGACAATGGAACAAAATCAGAAAAACAATACATGAATAAAATGAGAAATGTAACAAAAGGTAAAAATTATTAAAAAAAAAAAAAGGACCAGAACACTAAAGAATACAATAAATAAACTGAAAAGTATAATAGAGAGCATCAACAAAAAGAATGGATCAGAAGAAAAAAATCTGAATTAGAAGACAGAACTTTTGAAATTATCCAGTCAGAGGAAAACAAAGGAAAAAGAATGAGAAAAAGTGAAGAAAGCTTACCTGACTTATATATAGGATACCATCAGAAGAAATTATCTGTGAATAATTGAGAATCTCAGGAGAGAGATGGTAGAAAATTTTTTTAAAGAATGACTGAGAACTTCATAAATCTGGAGAGAGATTTGAATATCCAAGTTAATGAAGCTCAAACGTCACCAAACAAACTCAACATAAAGAGATCTTCTCCAGGACACATTACACTAAAACTATCAAAGGCAAAGAAAGAATCTTTGAAATGGCAGGAGGACAAGAGAAAAGAAGCCTGTAAATTTACAAGAAAAACCTCTGTAAGACTAAATGGTTTTCTCAGCAGAAACCTTAAGGGCCAGGAAAGAGTGGCATGATATATTTAACCAAGAGTACTCTATCCAGTAAAAATGAAGGACAGATAAGAGAACTTCCTTGACAAAAGCAGAGGTAGTTCATCACTACTACTTTATAAGAAATAATGAAAGAATGTCTTCAAGCTGAAGTGAAAGGATGCTAATAAACAACATGAAAACATCATAAGATATGTATCATATGGTAAAGGTAAATATATAGTCAAAATCAGAATACTATAATATAGCTACCATAATTTGTTACTGAATACACAATTTAAGAGGTAAATTATAAGTTCAAAAACATAGAATGAGGAAATAAACAGGTGCATATATAAAAAATAGTAATTGAATATAAAAATAGTATTTTTTATATTCAATTAAAGTTAGGTTGTTATCAGAATAAAATAGATTTTATAACATTTTTAAATGTAAGTAACATGTTAACTACAAACTATAAGCCTGCAGTAGATACATAAAAGATAAAGAGAAGAAAATCAAATGCCACTATGGCAAGTCACCAGTTTACAAAGAAAGGGCAACAAAAGAGGGAGAAAAAAAAAGGGGGGGAACTATAAAACAGCCAGACACAATATGATACCATTAGTAAGTCCTTACCTCTAATTATTTCTCCAAATGTAAGTTGACTATATTCTCCAATTAAAAGGTGTAAAGTGGCTGAGTGAATTTTTAAAATGGTACAACTATGTGCTATCTACAAGAGATTCACTTCAGCTTTAAGGATATACAGGCTCAAAGAGATGGGAAAAGATAGTCTATGTAAGTGAAAACAAACAAAGCAAGCAGAAGTAGCTATACTTACGTTAGACAAAATAGACTTTAAGTCAAAAACTATACTAAGAGACAAAAAGATCATTTTATAATGATAAAGAGGTCAATTCATAAATAGGATATAACAATCAAATATATATACACCAAACATCAGGGCACCTAAATATATTAAACAAATGCTAGCATATCTTAAAAGAAAAATAAATAATACTATAATAGTAGGGAACTTCAGTAACCCATTTTAAATAGCATGGATCATCTAGATAGAAAATTAATAAGGAAACATTAACTTGAACTATAGAGCAAATAGATCTGACAGACATATATAGAATATTGTACATATATAGAATATAGAACATCCAAGAGCAGCAAAAGAAACATTCTTCTAAGTACACACATAATGTTCTCCATAATAGATCACATAATAGATCACAAAGCAAGTTTCAGCAAATTTAATAAGATTGAAATCATACCAAGCATCTTTATTGGCCCAAATAGTATGAAACTAGAAAGCAGTTTAAAAAAAAAAGGAAAACTGGAAAATTTTTAAATATGTGGAATTCAAACAATACACTTCTGAATAACCAATGAGTCAAAGATGAAGTCAAAAAGGAAATCAAAAAATATTTGGAAACAAATGAAAATGTAAATACAACATACTAAAACTTATGGGATTCAGCAAAAGCAGTTCTAAAGAGTAAATTTTATAGCAGTCAATGCCTACATAAAGAAAAAAGAAAGATCTCAAAACAATCTCACTTTACAACTCAAGAAACTAGAAAAAAAAAAACACAACACACTAAGCCCAAAGTTAGCAGAAGGAAGAAAATAACAAAAAATTAGAGCAGAGACAAATGAACCAGAGACCAGAAAAACAATAGGAAAAAAAAAAAAAGCCCAACCAAGTTAAGAACTGTTTGAAAAGAAACAAAATTGACAAACTTTTAGCTCGATAAACTAGGAAAAGAAAAACCCAAGTAAATAAAACCAGAAATACAAAAGGAGACATTATAACTGATACCATGAGATACAAAGGATTTTAGAGACTGTAAAAAACAATCATAAGCCAACAAATTGGATAACTAACCTAGAAGAAGTGCATAAGTTCCTAGAAACATACAAGCTACCAAGACTAAATTATGGAAAAAGAGAAAATCTGAACAGACCAATTACTAATATGGAGATTGAATCAATAATCAAAAACTCTCAAAAAGAAAGTCAAGAACTAAATGGCTTCACTGATAAATTCTGCCAAACACTTGACGAATTAATGCTAATTCTTCTCAAACTTTTCCAATAAACTTAAATGGAGGGAACATTTCCAAACTCATTTTTACAAGGCCAGAATTACCCTGATATATAAGTTAGATAAAGACAATAAAAGGAAATTATAGGTCAATATCTCTGATGAATACCAATACAAAAATTCTCAATAAAATAAATATTGCTGCTACTGCTAAGTCGCTTCAGTCGTGTCCGACTCTGTGCAACCCCATAGATGGCAGCCCACCAGGCCCCCCTCATCCCTGGGATTCTCCAGGCAAGAACACTGGAGTGGGTTGCCATTTCCTTCTCCAATGCATGAAAGTGAAAAGTGAAAAGGAAGTCGCTCAGTCATGTCCGACTCCTAGCGACCCCATGGACTGCAGCCTACCAGGCTCTTCCATCCATGGGATTTTCCAGGCAAGAGTACTGGAGTGGGGTGCCATCGCCTTCTCTGAAATAAATATTAGCAAATATAATTCAACAGCACATAAAAATATCAAAATAATCTACATCGTGGTCAACAGGATTTATCCTTGGAGTTGGTTAATACATGCCAGTTAATAAATGTGAGACACCATTTTAATGGAATGAAAGATAAAATCTATGATCATCTCAATAGATGTAGAAAAGCATTTGAAAAATACAAATCCTTTTAGGATAAAACCTCAAAAAGTTGGGTATAGAAGGAAAGTACCTCAACATGATAAATGTCATATATAAAAACCCACAGCTAATATCAACAGTGAAAAATTGAAAGCTTTTTGTCTAAAATCAGGAATAAGACAAGGATACCTACTCTCATCACTGCTATTCAACAAAGCAATGGAAATCCTAACCACAGTGAGCAGGCAAGAAGTAGAAATGAAAGGCATCCAAATCAGAAAAGAAAAGTAAAATAGTATGTTTGTAGATACGATTTTATAAAAAGAAAATCCTTAAAGAGTCCATTAAAAAACCTGTTGTAACTAATCAGCAAATTCAGTAAAGTTGCAGGATACAAAAATCAAATTAAGAAATCAGCTGCATTTCTATAAACTAACAATGAAATATCTGAAAAAGAAACAATCCCATTCATAATAGTATCAAAAACAATAAAGTACTTAGGAATAAATTTAACCAAGAAGGTGAAAGACATGGATACTGAAAACTAAAACTTTGATTAGAGATATTAATGTAAACACAAATATATACCTTATTCATAGATTGGAAGAAACAATATGGTTAAAATGTCCCTTCAACCCAATGCCATCTACAAATTCAAAGCAATCTAGCAAAATTCCAATCCATTTTAAACAGATAAAAATAACCCCAAAATTTGTATGGAATCACAAAAGACCCTGTATAATCAAAGCAATCATGAGAAAGAAGAACAATGCTGGAGGCTTCACATTTCTTGATTTCAAACTACTAGAAGTCTGTAGTAATCAAAACAGTATGTCTAGCATAAAAATAGACACACAGACCAATGGGATAGAATTGAGAGACCAGAAATAAACGCTCACATATAAGGTCAACTAATATTTGACAAGGGAGCCAAGAATACTCAGTGGGGAAAGGATGTGCTAAGTTGCTTCAGTCATGTTTGAATCTTTGTGACCCCATGGACTGTAGCTTTCCAGGCTCCTCTGTCCATGAGATTCTCCAAGCAAGAATACTGGAGTGGGTTGTGGTTTCCTAGTCTCTTTAACAAAAGGTTTTGGGAAAAGTGGATAATCATATGCAGAGGAATGAAATTGGATCTCTGTCTTATCAGATCAGATCAGATCAGTCGCTCAGTCGTGTCCAACTCTTTGTGACTCCATGAATCGCAGCACGCCAGGCCTCCCTGTCCATCACCAACTCCTGGAGTTCACTCAGACTCACATCCATTGAGTCAGTGATGCCATCCAG
>NW_011494835.1:2748241-2780108 GCF_000754665.1 Bison bison bison
TTCAAAAGCATCAATTCTTCAGCACTCAGCCTTCTTCACAGTCCAACTCTCACATCCATACATGACCACAGGAAAAACCATAGCCTTGACTAGACGAACCTTTGTTGGCAAAGTAATGTCTCTGCTTTTGAATATGCTATCTAGGTTGGTCATAACTTTCCTTCCAAGGAGTAAGCGTCTTTTAATTTCATGGCTGCAATCACCATCTGCAGTGATTCTGGAGCCCAGAAAAATAAAGTCTGACACTGTTTCCCCATCTATTTCCCATGAAGTGGTGGGACTGGATGCCATGATCTTCGTTTTCTGAATGTTGAGCTTTAAGCCAACTTTTTCACTCTCCACTTTCACTTTCATCAAAAGGCTTTTTAGTTCCTCTTCACCGCTCACAAAATTTTGAAAATTAATTCAAATAGATTAAAGACTTAAACATAGGATCTGAAAGCATGAAACTATAAGAAAGCATAAGGGAAAGTTCCTTGACACTGATCCTGGCAACAATATGTTGGACATAACATCAAAAGCATAAGCAGCAAAAATAACTAAGTATAACTACATCAAATTTAAAAACTCCTGCAGAGCAAAAGAAACAATCATCATAATGAAAAGGCAACCTACAGAATGAGAGAAATATTTTGTAAACCAGATATATACGTAGTTAATTCTAAACTATTAAGAACTCATACAACTCAAAAGAGAAAAAAAACCTGCTTAAAAATAGAGGAACTGAATTGACATTTTCCCAAAGATGACAATAGAAATGGCCAATAGCTACATAAAAAAATGTTTACCATCATTAATCATCAGGGAAATGCAAATAAATCCACAAGATATCACCTTACACCGGTTAGAATTGACATCACCAAAAAGAGAGGCACAGATGTAAGGAAGTCCTTGTGCATCATTAGTGGGAAGGTAAATTGGCATAGCCAAAATAGAAAACACTGTGGAGGTTCCTCAAAAAAATTAAAAATAGAACAACCATATGATCCAGCAATCCTACTACTTGGATATATACTTGTGGTATATGAAATGAAATCAGTATCTTAGAGATAGCTGTATTCCTATGTTCATTGCAGCATTATTTACAATAGCCAACATATGGAAACAACCTAAGTGTCTGCCAATGGAGGAACACTTTAAAAAGATTTGGTACACACACACACACACACAATGTAATGCTCAGCCATTAGAATAAAGGAAATCCTGCCATTTGGAACAACTTGGATAGACCTTAAGGACATTATGCTCAGTGAAACAACTCAGATAGAGAAGGAAAATACCATGTGATCTCACTTATAGGTGTAACTAAAAAAGCTTAATTCAGGAACAGAAGCCCAAATGGTGGTTGCCAAGGGCAGGCTGTGGAGGAAATGGGGAGATATTGGACAAACTCCCAATTATGAATAAGTTCTGGAGATCTTGGGTACAACATGGTAACTATAGTTGACAATACTATATTACATAAACAGAAAAATTGTGAATAGAAGAGATATTAAATGGTCTCATCACAAAAAAGAAATGGAAATTATGTGAGGGGATAGAGGTGTTAACAAACCCTACTGTGGAAATCATGTTGCAATATATGAATCAAATCTCATTGTATGCCTTTAACTTACACAAAGTTATATGTCAATAATATCTCAATAAACTTGAAAAAAATGAGGCACTAAATAGGCAGACTTTATCAGTATTTCTTTCACCATGCTGTGCAATAAATCTGTTTGCTCAACCAGATATACTATCCACTATTTCCATGTTGCTCTCTGCGCTGGGAGATGAGTTATGTAGACTACCTAGAGGGATTCCCAACCCTCTGGCTTCTGATGTTTGGAATAAGGAATCCTGGCAGGAGACGAGAGATGGGTAGGGGATCGAGACCAAGGTAGTTAATTCTTCTGGATCCTTCCATTGAGGCAGTTTCCCCTAACTGAAGTCACTGGTCCTGTCTTGGCAGTGATCCTTACAAGCACTTTTCCTGCTGAATTTCAGTGAGAGCTCCCTCTCCTCAGGTTCCCAGAGATGTACCATGTACTACAGGCTTGTGATTTTCCTACATCCTATCCTTTGTGTGTTCATCCCAACTTAGTGTGCTGGAACCTTGATGGAAACACAAGTAATCAGATCCACACAATGTAAATCATATCTAGTTATCTTACCTAAAATAATCAGAAAACAATAGTGTATAAAGAAAGCATTTGTTAAAAATTATGTCAAATTAGCATTTACATATACATTGTTGTGATACAACTATTAATCTGATACACTTGCTGTCTCAGTTTTAATTTGCGGTATATAAAACTCTTGTATTGATGCTTTGGTGGCTCAGACAGTAAAGAATCTGCCTGCAATGCAGGAGACCTGGGTTCGATCCCTGGGCTGGGAAGATCCCCTGGATAAGGGAATAGCTACCCACTCCAGTATTCCTTCCTGGAGAATTCAATGGACACAGGAGCCTGGTGGGATACAGTCCATGCGATCATAAAGAGTTGAACACGACTGAGCAATGAACACTTTCACTTCATAAAAATCAGGCACATTTAATTTGGACACATTTTAAATTATATGAAAACAATCAATACTTTGGCCACCCTGATGCTGGGAAAGATCGGAGACAATAGGAGAAGAGGGCAGCAGAGGATGAGATGGTTGGATGGCATCACAGACTCAATGGACATGAATTTGAGCAAATTCTGGGAAATAGTGGAGGACAGGGGACTGCCTGTCATGCTGCAGTCCAAGGGCTCACAAAGAGTTGGACACAACTTAGAGAATGAACAACAACAAAAATCAGATTATATGTTTTAAAGAACTAATATTGCTCTTGCTGATAGCATGCTCTGATTTTTTTTTAACCTCTGGGGCAATTTTTCCTTTTATCATACAACAAAAGTATTTCTCATATAGAAAGTTAGTCATTAAGAAAAGAAAGTCATATTATCTGGGAATGTGTATAAATTTAGAAAGTGTTGAATATATTAAAACACTAGCAGAATTTGTCCATCTGTTTGGGGGGTCACACATTTAAGTTTTCATTACTAATGATCCAACTCGAATTCTTTACAGCCCCATTCTCAGCCAACACTGGAAAAGTGTCGATGTATATTATCACCAGAAACCTGTGCCTTAAATTAAAGCTATGGCAATCTGGCCACATTAGAGCATGAAGTAGGACGTACACAACTGAAATGGATCCATCTAACATTTCAAGGGAAGAAACTGATATCCTCGTAGGGTGTTCTTACAAAATGCAAATTCACTGATATGGAGACCTTAGCATAAAACCCCTTATTTTACTTGATGGCATTTTAACACCATCCTTTCCTAAAGAAAGGAATAAAGCAGTATGAAACTAAACCCATCACTTGAGAGAAAATATTTATAGAAAAGATAGTGTATTTTAAGATCAACTAATGACTGCTGCCATTCAAATTACAGAACTTCTGCATGCTTCCATTTGAGAAAAAAAAAAAAAAAGAGCCCAAATATTTATGCTGAATAAATGGTCCCTCTCTCATACTCACACACAGTGGTTACAAGACATGAATAATTCTGTTCTTCACGTTGAAGTCTTTGGTTAAGTTTACTTCAGAGGCTGGGACTACAGTTCAAGCTCTGTAGCTGCCCTAATATGATATGCTTGGAGGCAAATCAAACACCAGTTTTAACAGGCTGAGACAGAAGAGAATAGTGGACCTGAAAAACTGAAAAGCAAGGATGTGTTCCCTAATTAAGTCATAGAGACCCTACTCAGACTCCAGCCCGGCTGAGGCCCTCTGCCTCAGTTGGGGGACAGCTCTTTCTTCCTTTGGATTTAAGTAGGTGAATAATGAAACTGAAGCTGAAACAAACACAGTAAAAAGTTTATCCAGTGGCTGAAGAATAAAGAAGCGAGAACAAAGTTCACAGATCAGCTTCTCGCCCACTTGGCAAGAGTGATTTAAAGAGTAAAGATGAATGAGGCTAACGACAAGGAAGCAGATGCAGTAATCTACCCTGGAAAGAGTAGGGCCTTTTCAAGTGCGTGGAGTGCCACCTCCTTTCTATCCTTAATGTCCAGTCGTGGCCGGTGGTAGATGTGCCTTTTAATATGCTAATTAGTAAAATCAGCATATAATGAGACTCAGGGTCTATTGAAGATCAGATGCATTACCATCTTGGTCCCATCTGGGCTTTTTTGTTTTTTACTTTCTTATCTCTGTACCCTTTAAAAAATTATGTTAATTCCTGCCAACAGCGAGGGTTGGAGGGTTTGGTTTCTATCTCTGTATCTCAAACTGGCATGAGGGGAGCAGGTACAACAGGAATATGGCAAAAAAAAAAAAAAAGAGCTGAGATAAGCTTTATAAAGCAGCCTGAGATCTAGGGCAGGGTTGTGTGGTCAAAGAATCCAACTTCCTAGCATCTGAAGAGTTAAGAGAAGCAAGTGTTTGAATGTCTTTGGACAAGTTGGCCTCTGCAGAGGAGGAAGTGCCTTTGCTATTAGGAATGTCATTTGCTAGAAAGAAGTTGGCACCATAAAGTTCTAATGTTCACTGCTTGTTGCTGTTGGTGGACCAAGCATAGTTCAGTTCAGTCACTCAGTCATGTCCAACTATGTGCAACCCCATGGACTGCAACATGCCAGGATTCCCTGTCCTTCACCAACTCCAGGAGCTTGCTCTAACTCATGTCCATCGAGTCGGTGACACCATTCAACCATCTTATCCTCTGTCGTCTCCTTCTCCTCCTGCCTTCAATCTTTCCCAGCATCAGGTGGGATGCTGAGGATTGGTTGCAAGTGACCTCTTTAGTCAGACTCTCCATGAAGGAACTGGGAAAGTGAATAAAACCAGTTCATCTCATCCTCCATCTGTTGTCAGAGATGCTCCAGGTATTTGCTCCAAACCCTCAATGTTGGCAGGAGTTAACATAAATCCTTAAAGGGTACAGAGATAAGGGAGTTTAAAACAAAAAAGTTAAAAACAATCTTTTCCAGTGAGTGAATTCTTCACATCAGGTGGCCAAAGTATTGGAGCTTCAGCTTCAGTCCTTCCAATGAATATTCAGGACTGATTTCCTTTAGGATTGACTGATTGGATTTCCTTGCTGTTCAAGGGACTCCCAAGAGTCTTCTCTAATACCACAGTTTAAAAGCATCAATTCTTCTGTGCTCAGCTTTCTTTATAGTCCAACTCTCACATCCATACACGACTACTGAAAAAAACCATAGCTCTGACTAGATGGATCTTTGTTGGCAAAGTAATGTCTCCGCCTTTCAATATGATGTCTAGTTTGGTCATAGCTTTTTTTCCAAGGAGCAAGACTGGAGGCCAGTGGGATTTGATTATAGGACTTCCACAGGACTGGGGACAGAGACTCTTGGAGGGCACAAACAAAATCTTGTGTGCACCAGGAGACAGGAGAAATTCCAGGAGTCTCTGGTGGAGGCATGGGTCAACAGTGGCCTGCTGCGGGGTCAGGGGCACTGATTACAACAGTGAGAGCACAAGTCCTTTTGAAGGAGGTCGCCATTACCTTCATTACCCCTATCATAGTTTGGCCTCAGGTCAAACAGCAGGGTGGGAACACAGTCCTGCCCATCAACAGAAGATTGGATAAAGTTTTACTGAGCCAGGCCCTGCCCATCAGAGCAAGACCAGTCTCTCCCAACAGGAAGCTTCCATAAGCCTTTTATTCTTATCCATCAGAGGGCAGACAGAATGAAAACCACAATCACAGAAACCTAACCAAACTGATCCCATGGACCACAGCCTTGTCTAACTCAATGAAACTATGAGGGCCACCCAAGGTAGATGACTCATGGTGGAGAGTTCTGACAAAACACGGTCCACTGGAGAGGGAAGGGCAAACCACTTTAGTATTCTTGCCTTGAGAACCCCATTAACAGTATGAAAAGGCAAAAAGATACGACATTGAAAGATGAACTCCTCGGGTTGGTAGGTGCCCAGTATGCTACTGGAGAAGAGTTTAGAAAGAATAAAGAGATGGAGCCAAAGTGAAAACAATACCTAGCTGTGGATGTGACTGGTGGTGGAAGTAAAGTCCGATGCTATAAAGAGCAATATTGCGTTAGAACCTGGAATGTTAGGTCCATGAATCAAGCCAAATTGAGTGGTCAAACAGGAGATGGCAAGAGTGAACATCAATATTTTAGGAATCAGTCAACTAAAATAGATGGGAGTGGGCAAATTTAATTCAGATGACCATTATATCTACTGCTGTGGGCAAGAATCCCTTAAAAGAAATGGAGTAACCATCATAGTCAACAAGAGAGTCTGAAATACAGTATTTGGGTGCAATCTCAAAAATGGCAAAATGATCTCTGTTCGTTTCCAAGGCAAACCATTCAATATCACAGTAATCCAAGTCTATTCCCCATTGACTAATGCTGAAGAAGCTGAAGTTGAACGGTTCTGTGATGACCTACGAAACCTTCTAGAACCAAGCACAGTAGGAGATGAGAATTACAAGAAGAGAAGAAAAATTTAGGGAGAGGAAGTAAAGAAGTGACTTACCAGCCTAAGAACCTTTTTTTTTACTGAATTTCCTTCTTAGCAGCCCTGTCTCCTGTTATTCCTGGCAAAAAAGACTTCTGCCCATTTAACTTGGGCCCCACAGCTGACATCCAAAAGCCTTACTCCATCAAGTTTCCTTACCTTTTTCTTATGTTACATAAAGAATTATGGTTAGTCTTAGTTTGTACTTAGGGTGCCTAAAAAAGGAGTTCAATAATACTCAGAAATAAGAACTAGCAAGGATAAGTCAAGATGGGAATGGAGTAGGAAGACATGCAGTTCACCTCTCCCCACAAATGAATCAAGAATACATTTACATATAGAATAATTCTCACAGAACACCTACTGAACACTAACAGAGGACCTCAGACATCTGAAAGGACAAGAAAGATCCCTGCATAACAGGATAGGATGAAATAAAGAAGGGGAAAGGAAGAAGCGAGGAAGTAGGCTGGGACCTGCATCCATGGGGTGGGGAAAGCTGAAGGAGAGAAGTTCCTGCACCTGGGGAGGCTTCCTTACTGGTGAGAAAATAATCTAGGACAGAAGGGGAAGTTTGGGGGCCAGGTCTATGGCAGGCAGGACAGAGTGAGACCTACACCGAGGTCTATGCCACAGCCCTGCACACCCCAGTCTGAGACGTGTGTCTGCCAGTGTGGACCAAGGCTGGATGTTGGACCATAGGGTTTGGACAGCAGATCCAGGGAGAAGACTGCTGTTGCCATGAGGAGAAGCTAAGAGAACAGGAATGAAGAGCCCTGCAATCAGGAGGGCTCGTGGAGGAAGCCGGACAACCACAGAAGCAAAGTGCTGTTGTTGAGTGATGCACGAAGGATGGGGCTGCTATTGCACGCTCTCTCCCCACATGATAGCCCCTGCCTCCACAGACACTAGGAAGGGCTCCCATCGAAGGAGGCTTGTGCACCCCTAGCTACCACATCCTATGCCCTTTCCTTCCCAGGTGGGCTCCTGTGCTCTGGGGCAGTCTCACACACCTGTGGGTGGCCCAGACACAGAGGTGGGGCTAAAACCACATTAGGAGGGCATATAACTAAGGAAGAAGATCTGAAATCTCTCCTGGTGCATGTCTGAACTACAGATTTAAACCTCCATGACTGGCTTTGTAAGCTCAGTGCCTTCAGAACATCTGAGTGCTCCTGCAGCTGAGTCAGCTCTAGCTTCAGCAGTTACAGACCTTGTAGACACACTGGCATGGTGACTGGGCCAGGCCAGAGTCTGAGCTATCTCCAGAGTGCCCAAATTAGGTCCAGATACATGATTTATTGCAATCCTGGGATCTGACTTCAGTGGATCTGTGCTGGTGGCCTGGTAAAAACTCGTGAAAGACACCAGGACCATTTGCTGGCACACTCATGGTTAAGGTGGGGCTGAGAGCAGTCCCAACAACAATGTACTCTGAGAGCTCACACGATGGGTAAAGGATGACACAACAGAGCACATTCACCAATGAACAGCTCCACAGGAGAAACATTCAGTGGCTTCCCTCCCAGTGGGAGCACTCCAACCCTGCCTACCTCAAAGCACGGATTAGAAATACACTAAGTTCCAGATCAGAGAGCCTCTACTCCAACAACTAGAGCCTCTACTCCAACAGCTGCCTCATGAAAGGGCAGTGACAAGCACAGAGCAAAGTGCAGGCCCTGATCAATATCCAGGGAAGGCCCTGGTCACCACGTGAGTCACGACACCAGTGAAAGGGGTAATGGACAGCACACACTGAGCAAAGGTGTGACAGACATCTATACTGAAAAGAGCCCTCACACCAAAAAATATTAAACCCACGCAAGACACAGAGATGTTTCTACACAAAATAGCCCTCTAAGACAATCTGAGGGGCTGGCATTAGGATGAAGAGCCCTCAGAGCATTTAGCCTTGCAGGCCATCTGAGTTTGAGTGCAGAAACTCCACAGGGCTGAGAGAAACCCAGACTCCATCCTTGGAGAGCGCACACAAGGTCTCATGTACACCAGGACCTAGCACAAAGCTGTACTTTCATAGGAACCTGGGCTAGCTCTACCAAGGGATCTTGGCGTGTTTACTGGGAAAACAAAGGCTGGCTATAGCTCACTGTCGGGGCAAAGATACCAGTAGTAGAGGACCCAGAGAATATTGTTCAGTGTGAGTTCTCCTGGAAGTCCCCATTTTCCCACTAAGACCTGGCCATACCCAGCAGCCTGCAGGATCTAGGGATGGAAGGCCTCAGGCTAAACAACCAGTAAGATAGGAATTCAGCTCCACCCATCAGAAGACAGGCTGCCTAAAATCATAATGAGCTCACAGCCAAGGTCTTCCCTGGTAACTCAGATGACAAAGAATCTGCTTGCAATGCAGGAGACCCAGGTTCGATCCCTAGGTCAGGAAGATACCGTGGAGAAGGGAATGGCTATCCACTCCAGTAATCCTGCCTGGAGAAGTGCATGGACAAAGGAGCCTGGCAGACTACAGTCCACAGGGTTGCAAAGAATCTGGCAAGACTGAGCAACTAATACTGACACGACCCTGGAAAGGGACAAAACACAACTTTACTCACCAGACTGCCGGCACCGAGTCCCTCTTACCTGGAAGTCTGCACGAGCCCCCACACCAACCTCATCCAGCAAGAGGCAGGCATCACAGGCAAGAGGTACTATAATCCCACAGCCTGGGGAAAAGAGACCATAAACAGTGAAAATTAGATGAAACAATAAATTAGAGAAATATGGTACAGATGAAGGAACAGGATAAACACCCACAACAATAACAAAATAAAGAGAAGCTAGGCAATTTACCTGGAAAAGAATTCAGACTAATGATATTAAAGGTAAAAAATTAAAGGTAAAAAAAAAAAAAAAGACATTATTACAGTACAGTAGTTGTGCTCTAGTTACCATAAAAAAAAAAATAATAATAAATAAAGGTAATCCAAAATCTCAGAAAAAATATAATGGAGGCATGACTGAGAAAATACAAGAAATGTTTAACAAAGATATGAAAATTTTAAAGAACAAACAGATGAACAACACAATAACTGAATTAAAAAATACACTGTGTATAATCCCTCAGTCGTGTCCCACTCTTTGTGACCCATGGACTGTAGCCCAACAGGCTCCTCTGTCCATGAGGATTCTCCAGGCAAGAATACTGGAATGGGTTGCCATCCCCTCTTTCAGGGGATCTTCCCAATCCAGGTATCAAACCCAGGTCCCCCGCACTGCAGGAGCACTCTTTACTATCTGAGCCACAAGTTCAGTCCAGTCCCTCAGTCATGTCCAACTCCTTGCAACCCCATGGACTGCAGCACACCAGGCCTCCCTGTCCATTGCCAACTCCCAGAGTTTACTCAAACTCATGTCCACAGAGTTGGTGATGCCATCCAACCATCTCATCCTCTGTCATCCCCTTCTCCTCCTGCCTTCAATCTTTCCCAGCATCAGGGTCTTTTTCAGTGAGTCAGTTCTTTGCATCAGGTGGCCAAAGTATTGGAGTTTCAGCTTTAGCATCAGTCCTTCCAACGAATATTCAGGACTACTTTCTTTTAGGATGGACTGGTTGGATCTACTTGCTGTCCAAGCGACTCTCAAGAGTCTTCTCCAACACCACAATTAAAAAGCATCAATTCTTCGGTGCTTAGCTTTCTTTATAGTGCAACTCTCACATCCATACATGACCACTGGAAAAACCTAGCTTTGATTAGATGGACCTTTGTTGACAAAGTAATGTCTCTGCTTTTTAATATGCTGTCTAGGTTGGTCATAACTTTTCTTCCAAGGAGCAAGTGTATTTTAATTTCATGGCTGCAGTCACCATCTGCAGCGATTTTTGAGCCCCGCAAAAGAAAGTCTGTCACTGTTTCCATTGTTTCCCCATCTATTTGCCATGACATGATGAGACCAGATGCCATGACCTTAATTTTCTGAATGTTGAGTTTTAGGCCAACTTTTTCACTCTCCTCTTTCACTTTCATCAAGGGGCTCTTTAGTTCTTCACTTTCTGCCATAAGGGTGGTGTCATCTTCATATCTGAGGTTATTGATATTTTTCTCCAGGCAATCTTGATTCCAGCTTGTGCTTCATCCAGCCCAGCATTTCTCATGATATACTCTGCATATAGGTTAAATAAGCATGGTGGCAATATACAGCCTTGACATACTCCTTTCCCGATTTGGAACCAGTCTGTTCCACGTACAGTTTTAACTGTTGCTTCCTGACCTGCATACAGATTTCTCAGGAGGCAGGTGAGGTGGTCTGCTATTCCCATATCTTTAAGAATTTTCCAGGGTTTGTTGTGGTCCACACAGTCAAAGGCTTTGGCATAGTCAATAAAGTAGATGTTTTTCTGGAACTCTCTTGCTTTTTTGATGATCCAACAGATGTTGGCAATTTGATCTCTGGTTCCTCTGCCTTTTCTAAATCCAGCTTGAACATCTGGAAGTTCACGGTTCATGTACTGTCAAAGCCTGGCTTAGAGAATTTTGAGTATTACTTTACTAGTGTGTGAGATGAGTGCAATTGTGCAGTAGTTTGAGCCCCTCCCACCAAGCCACCAGGAGAGCCCTGAAAAAATTAAAAAATACACTAGATGAAATCAATAGAAGAATAACTGAGGCAGAAGTATAAGTAAGTGAGGTGGAAGACAGTGTGTTTAAAATTACTGCCACAGAATAAAATAAAGAAGAAAAAATGAAAAGAAATGAGGAAAGTCTCAGACACCTCTGAGACAACATTTAAATGCATCAATATTCGCAGGATAGGGCTCCCAGAAGAAAAGGAGAAACATAAAAGGTTGGGGAAAATATTTGAAGCAATCATAGCTGAAAACTTCCCTAACATGGAAAATAATCACACCTATGTCCAAGAAGTGCAGAGACTCCCATACAGGATAAACTCAAGGAGGAACATGCCAAGGCACGTAGTAATCAAACTAACAAAAATTGAAATGCAAAGAAAAAATATCAAAAGCAATGAGGGAAAAGCAGCAAATAATATACAAGGAAATCCCCATAACCTTATCAGCTGAGTTATCAGCAGAAACTCTCCAGGCCAGAAGTGAGTGGCATGATATATTTAAAGTGATGAAAGGAAACCTATAACCAAGAATACCCAGCAAGGCTTTCATTCAGATTCAACACAAAATCAAAAGCTTTACAGACACACAAAAGCTCAGAATTCAGAAAGACAAAACCAGCCCAATAACAAGTGCTAAAGAGCCCTATAATAAATGCTAAAGGAACCTTTCCAGGCAAGAAAAAAGGAGGTTACAACTAGAAACAAGAAAATCCCAAATGGGAAAGCTTACCAGTAAAGGCAAACATATGGTAAAAGTAGGAAATCATTCACACACAAATATGATATCAAAACTAGCACCGTGAGGAGAGTACAAATGCAGGAAACAGGAATTGAATTTGAAATTAAGAGACCAGCATTTAAAACAACTTTGTACATACACAGACTGCTATATCAAAACATTATGAGAACTTCAAACCAAAACACTACAATAAATACAACACACATGCAGATAATCATCAAACCATAAGAGAACAAAAGAAAGGAAGAAGACTGAGAAAAATCATAAGCAATTAGAAAATGTCAATGGGAACATACATATCGATAATTACTTTAAATGTAAATGGATTGAATGTTGGCTGAATGGATACAAAAACAAGACTGATATATATGCTGAAAATAGGCCCTTTTCAGACCTAGGGACACATAATAGCCTGAAAGTGGGGGCATGCAAAAAGATATTCGGTGCAAATGCAAATCAAGAAAGCTGGAATAGCAATACTCATATCAGACAAAATAGACTTTAAAATATAGACTGGTACAAGAAACAAGGAAGGACACCACATAATGATCAAGGGTTCAATTTAAGAAGATATAACAATTGTAAATACATATGCATCCAACATAGGAGTACCTCTATAATGCAAATACTAATAGCCATAGAAGGAGAAATAATAACAATAGTGGGAGATTCGACACCACTTACACCAATGGACAGATCATCCAAACAGAAGTTCAGTAAGGAAACAAGAGCCTTAAATGACACATTAGACCAAATGAACTTAATTGATAAGGGCATCCTATCTGAAAGCAGCAGAATTACTTTCTCCTCAACTGCATATGAAATATTCTCTAGGATAGATCACATCTTGTACCACAGATCAAATCTTGGTAAATTTATGAAAATCAAAATCATTTCAAGCATGTTTTCTGACCACAATGCTGAGATTAGAAATCAATTAAAGGAAAAAAAAACTATTAAAAAAACACACGAGGCTAAACAATATGTTACTAAGCAATCAATGTATCACTAAAGAAATCAAAGAGGATATGAAAAACATCTATAGATAAATAACAATTACAGGACAATCTAAAATCTATGAGACACAGCAAAAGTGATTTTAAGACAGGAGTTCATAGCAGTACAATCCTACTTCAAGAAACAGGAAAAATCTCAGATAAACAACCTAACCTTACAAATAAAGTGACCAGAGAAAGAAGAGCAAACAAAACCCGAAGTTAGTAGAAGGAAATCATAAAGATCAGAATAGAAATAAATAGAGATAAAGAAATTAGAAAAGATCAATGAAACTAAAAGCTGGTTCTTTGAAATGATAAAAATGGTAAACTTTTAGCTAGGCTTATCAGAAAAAAAAAGGGAGAGGGTTCAAATCAATAAAATTAGAAATAAAAAATTACAATGAACACCATAGAAACACAAGGATCATAAGACTACTGCAAGCAACTATATTCCTATAAAATGGTCAATCTAGAAGAAATTGACAAATTCTTAGAAAGACACAACCTTCCAAGACTGAACCAAAAAGAAACAGAAACCCTGAACCAACCAATCACAACTACTGAAATTGAAACTGTGATTAAAAAACACTCAACAGTCATGACTTTACAGGTGAATTCTATCAAACATTTCCTTCTAAAAATCTTCCCCAAAAATTTCAGAGGAAGGGACACTCCCAAGTTAATTCTACAAGGCCACAATGATACCACACAAAAAAGAAAATTACAGGCCAATATCACTGAATAACACAAACACAAAAATCCTCAACAAAATACTAGCAAGCCAAATCCAACAATACATTAAAAGGATTCTATGCCATTGATAAAGTGGGATTTATCCCAGGGATTAAAGGATTCTTTGATACATGTGAAATCAATGTGACACACCATGATAACTGAAGAATAAAAACTATATGATCATTTCAATGAAAGTGAAAGTCACTCAGTCGTGTCTAACTCTTTGCGACCACATGGACTACAGCCTACCAGGTTCCTCTGCCCATGGGATTCTCCAGGCAAGAATGCTGGAGTAGGTAGCCATTCCCTCCCCAGGGAATCTTCCTGACCCGGGGATCAAAGCAGGCAGGCAGATTCTTTACCATGTGAGCTACTACGGAAGCCCATCATCTCAATTGGCACAGGATAAAGCTTTTGATAAAATTCAACACCCATTTATGATTAAAAAAAAAAGTTCTCCAGAAAGTAGGGATAAAGGGAACCTACCTCAACATAATAAAAGCCATATACAACAAGCCCACAGCCATTTCATTCAAAGATGAAAAACTGTTTCCTCTAAGATTAGGAACAATACAAAAATGTCCACTCTCACCACTTTTATTCAACATAGTTTTGGAAGTTCTAGCCATGGCAATCAGAGAAGAAGAAGAAATGAAAGAAATCCAAATTGGAAAAGAAGTAAAGCTATCACTGTTTGTAGATGACATATTATATGTAGAAAATCCTAAAGCCATTACCAGAAAACTACTAGAGCTCAGTTAATTTGGTGAAGTTTGCAGGATACAAAATAAATACACAGAAATTTCTTGCATTCCTATACAATAAAAATGAAAGATCAGAAAGAGAAATTAAGAAAACAATCCTATTTATCATTACATCCAAAAGAATAAAATACTTAGGAATAAACCTACCTAAGGAGGCAAAAAACTTGTACTCAGAGAACTATAAGATGCTGATGAAAGAAATCAAAGACGACACACAGATAAATATATCATGTTCTTGCATTGGAAGAATCAAATTTGTGAAAATGATTATACTACCCAAAGCAGTTTATATATTTAATGCAATCTCTATCAAATTATCAAAGGTACTTTCTGTTCATAGAAGTAGAACAAAACATTTTTACCATTTGTATAGAAATACAAAAGACCTTGAATAGCCAAAGCAATCTTGAGAAAGAAAAATGGAGTTGGAGCATTCAACCTCCCTGACTTCAGACTATAACACAAAGCTAGAGTAATCAAAACAGTATGATACTGGCACAAAGACAGAAACATAGGTCAATGGACAGGACATAAAATCCAGAGATAAATTCACTCATCTATTACAAAGAAGGCAAGAATGAAGAAAATTCTCTTCAATAAGTGATGCTGGGAAAAATGGACAGCTACATGTAAATGAATGAAATTAGAACACTCCTTAACACTGCATACAAATAAACTCAAAACGGATTAAAGACATAAAACTAAGGCCAGATACTATAAAACTCTTAGAAAAACACAAGTGGAACACTCTGACACAAATCGAAGCAACATCTTTTTAGATCCACCTCCTAGAATAATAAAAATAAAAAACAAATGGAGCCTAATTAAACTTAAGAGCTTTTGCACAGCAAAGGAAATGTAAACAAAACAAAAAGTCAACCCTCAGAATGGGAGAAGTTATTTGCAAACAAAGCAACTGACAAGGGGTTAATCTCCAAAATATACAAACAACTCATGCAGCTCAATATCAAATAAACAATCCAATCAAAACATGAGTGGAAGATCAGACCTCTCTCCAAAGACATATAGATGGCTGAAAAATATGTGAAAAGATGCTCAACATCACTATTATTAGATAAATGCAAATCAAAAACTACAATGGGATACCTCCTCACATGGATCAAATTGGCCATCAAAAACAATCTACAAACAATAAAAACTGGAGATGGTGTGGAGAAAAGGGAACACTCCTACACTTGGTGGGAATTTAAATTGGTATAACCATTATGGAGAGCAGTATGGAGGTTTCTTAAAAAATATAGAACTACCATCTGATCCAGCAATCCCACTCCTGGGCACATATCTAAATAGAATCATAATTTGAAAAGACAGATGCACTCAAATGTTCATTGCAACAGTATTTACAATAGCCAAGACATGGAAGCAACCTAAGTGGTTGTTGAAAGAGGTAAGGATAAGTAAGATGTGTAAGATATGTACAATGGAATATTACTCAGCCAGAAGAACAAAAAAATGCCATTTGCAGCACCTGTTGGACCTAGAGATTGCAATACTGAGTAAAGTCAGTCAGAGAAATACAAAAATCATCTGATAACACTCATATGTAGAATCTAAAAATAATGTTACAAATGAACTTACTTACAAAATAGAAATAGACTCACAAATGTAGAAAACAAACTTATGGTTATGGGGGGAGGGTTGGGGAGGGATATATTGGGAGATGACATATACATACTACTATATATATAAATCGGAGAAGGCAATGGCACCCCACTCCAGTACTCTTGCCTGGAAAATCCATGGACAGAGGAGCCTGGTGGGCTGCAGTTCATGGGGTCGCTAAGAGTCGGATGCGACTGAGCGACTTCACTTTCACTTTTCTCTTTCATGCGTTGGAGAAGGAAATGGCAACCCACTCCAGTGTTCTTGCCTGGAGAATCCCAGGGACGTCAGAGCCTAGTGGGCTGCCGTCTATGGGGTCACACAGAGTCAGACATGACTGAAGTGACTTAGCATTAGCATATATATAAAACTAATAAGGACCTACTGTATAGCACACAGAACTCTACTCAATCCTATGTAATAACCCATATGGGAAAAGAACCTAAAAAACAGTGGATATATGTGTATGTACAACTGAATCACTTTGCTGTACACCTGAAACTAACACAACATTGTAAATTAACTATACTTCAATAAAAAAATTAAAAGAAAGTAAGTACTGGCAAAAAAATATTGTTTAAAAGATCTAAAGCAAAACTTGTTTTTTGTTGTTGTTGTTGTTTTTCTTATGTTGTAGCTGCCTTTCCCTATATGTCTGTTCAATTATTTTTGCTACCCACTGATGGACCCCCTCCACAGTCCATAGTCCAAATCCAAATAATTGACTTAGTTCATTAACTCATATTGATATTAACTAATTACTAACAGAGCACTTCTGCAAAGCTTCTCCGTGGATTACTGACAATATTGCAGATTCCACATTTGTATCAAATACCAATAAGTGATCTGAAGCAAGGGTTTTGGGTAGAACAGCTAAATTCAGGGGAAGATGAACATGGCACCTATCTTGAGTGAACTGTCCAATAACTGACCCTTCCTGTAATACCTCCTCTATGCTTTCTACTGACCCATATTTCACAAATTCTTCAAAGAACAGCTCTTGTTGCTTTTCTTCATGGAACTCTCAACTACTTCAGGTTGCAGCATACTGACTGCAGTGGCAAAGATACGAGGTCTGACATCACACAGGTCTCACAATCATCACAGAATTCATACCTTAGGCCAGGTGCTTTCCAACTTAAGTGTGTATTAGAATCTCCTAGAAAGCAAATTTCTGAACCCCAGTCCCAGAGATCTGACTCAACAGGTCTGGGTTAGGCCTTGAAATCTGCATTTTTAAACTAACTCCCAGGAGATGCTGATTGTGCTTGTCCATGGAACACACTTTGAAGACAACTGCCATACTTCACTCACCTTGTAGCTATGGGGTTCTGAACTGATTATTTAGTTTCTATTTGTAAAATGGGGATGCTAATAGTATTTTCATTGGGCTGCCATGCAATTTATATGAATCAAAATAGATTCCATGTTTGGTTTATAGTAGCAATAAAAATTAACTGATCTAACTTGCCTTTCTGTGATCTTTCTTACATATGCAATTAGCAATGAAAATTCAATCTGTGATTTGATACTTCCTTAAAATTAAACACTGATGTAAGTTTAGATGGTGGTATATCACGGCTCTTCAATTAGATTCCCGGTCACTCCAGAGAGGTTGCGTAGCCCCCACAGTGCTCTCTATACTGTATGCACTTTCAATCCAATGGGAGGCAGTGGGGTGACAGGGTTAAAAGCAGACATGTGGCACCAGAGGACCTGGGACAGAATTGCAGCCCTGAAACGTAGAATCTATGTGACCTCGAGTGAGTTATTTAGCCTCTTTCTTCCTCAGTTTCTTCCTCTTTAAATTGGGAATAATCATGAGTTTCCTCAAAAGCGTGTTGTATTAAATGAGGCAGTATATGTAAAGCACTTGAAAAGCACCTTTTTATGTCAGCTGAAAGTCTCAGAGATGATCTCATTGGCCTCCCTTTATCCATGGCACACAGTTACTTTGGTAAACACATTTTCTGAACACATCCTTTTTGCACATGATAAAATATGGCCTTGGGGTATGCTCCAGAAAGAAAACTTATGTGCAAAATTAGGAACTGTCGAATCAGCAACTGTATAAACATAATGAGTGAAGCATTAAAATACACCCAGAGCAATGTCATTTCCTTCATTATTTTATCACTGTTTACTTGTTTCTCCTCCCTGCTAAAGTCACTATATGATCATAAGCATTTTACTTTTTCAATAAGCCAGGAAGGGTGTGGATATCACAACAGAAAGAGCACAACTTGTAGTCAGACTTCTTTAAGTTCGATCTTCTTTAAACCAGTTATGTCAAAGTGGGAAAGTTCTAAGAGTGGAAATAAAACTTGATAGTATCACTTACCATGAAGTATCATAGTAAAGATGATATTTGATAATGTATGTAAAAGCACTTGGCATAAGTAGGTATTCAGTTAATAGTACTTAGTATTCTTTTTTGAATCCCTGGCATCTACCACCATGAGTAATTGTAGCCTTAGCACTTGCGAATGTTTTTGAAAAAAATCAATGTATAAATTCAGCAGTGTGGTGGTGCTTCATTCTCAATGTTGATTAATTCCAGATAACAAATCAGCGTGTTCAATAGCACTAAGTCACCCAGTCATAGATCTCCCCACATCATCTCTAGAAAATTATGACTGTCCATTAAACAAACAGACTAATTGCTCTGTGGGTTAGTTTAACCCCAGGACTCAATCATATGTGATAAGAAACTCTAACTACACTCTTGCCTCTCCAAGATATTTTCCTATTCTGTTTTGTTCATCTCCATGTAAGGCAATAAAAGTTACTTTATTGTAATAGGATAAACTCCATCTATAAGCAATGTCTAAGGGAATTCTAAAATAGCATGTTCTGGAATGAGCATAATTATTGGTTGTGATTCTTTGGACAAGTTATTGAAAACATTTCCAGGCCTCAGATTTCACATGGGTCTAATAGGAACTATAATACTCACTAAACTGTCCTGTAATGAGATTTATATGTCTGTCTAGTCCTTTTCCTGGTTCTTTATTTTTATCCCTAGAGTTCACTGCTGAAGACGCCTTGATGATCCCAGTTCCTTCTGTTTAGATAGTCAAAATATTTATCAGTGTGGATTTCCTCTTAAGTGAGGCTCCCCTTCAGACAGTCTCACATACAGCCTTGCTGGGTAGGCAGTGTGAATTTGGCAAATGCAAAGTCATACAGTTCCTGCAGTGCAGTCCTGGGTCTGGGAAACAGCTGCCCAGCCAAGGCAATCTTCATTCAGGTGTGGCCATGTGCCAAGGTGGTTAAACAGTGGGCACACCTTCTCTACTCTCTTCCCCATCTTCCAGTTGGATACAGAGGACTCCAGGCCCCAGGAGATGGTAGAGCCATAGTCCGGGGTCACTGTGGGAGGAAGAGCCTCTGGCCAAAAGTGAACAATTGCACCAAACTATTTCATGCATGAGAAAGAAATTTCTATTGTGTTGAGCCACTACAACTAGGGGTTTGATTTCTTAGAGTACCTAGTATTACCTTGGAGAAGGCAATGGCATCCCACTCCAGTACTCTTGCCTGGAAAATCCCATGGACGGAGGAGCCTGGTAGGCTGCAGTCCATGGGGTTGCTAAGAGTCGGACACAACTGAGCGACTTCATTTTCACTTTTCACTTCCATGCATTGGAGGAGGAAATGGCAACCCACTCCAGTGTTCTTGCCTGGAGAATCCCAGGGATGGGGGAGGCTTGGTGGGCTGCCGTCTATGGGGTTGCACAGAGTCGGACATGACTGAAGCGACTTAGCAGCAGCAGCAGCAGTATTACCTTAAAAAATGTGGTAGAGAAACAGTTTTTCTTAGAACGGCTATGGGTCCTCTGTATATAAACTTAGCAGAAGATGTTGTATTAAGAAAAAAGTAATAACTATTATATAAGTGAAAGTTATACATTTCAAACCTTCAAGCTATATGGGATCTGCAGAGATGTTTAATTTGGCCTTCAGTTGTTAAAGACATGGAATTAGTTGCCAATGTTTTCTAAACAGATTTTACATAAAACTCAGAATGTTCAGCTTCTTTTGAAAACTTGGAGAATTTGACCACACTGTTCGAGTTCCTAGGCTGCACGAATTGACCACAGGTGAGGAGCTGGTGGTGTGAGAGTTGGACTGTGAAGAAGGCTGAGTGCCGAAGAATTGATGCTTTTGAACTGTGGAGATGGAGAAGACTTTTGAGAGTCCCTTGGACTGAAAGGAGATCCAACCAGTCCATTCTGAAGGAGATCAGCCCTGGGATTTCTTTGGAAGGAATGATGCTAAAGCTGAAACTCCAGTACTTTGGCCACCTCATGCAAAGAGTTAACTCATTGAAAAAGACTCTGATGCTGGGAGGGATTGGGGGCAGGAAGAGAAGGGGACGACAGAGGATGAGATGGCTGGATGGCATCACTGACTCAATGGACGTGAGTCTGAGTGAACTCCAGGAGCTGGTGATGGACGGGAGGCCTGGCGTGCTGCTATTCATGGGGTCACAAAGAGTTGGACATGACTGAGCTACTGAACTGAACTGAACTGAGGAGCTGGTGACCAGTAGGTTCCACCATTCCATTCCTTCAATCTTGTCAGCTATTCTTGTGTCTAAACTTACAGATCTCATCAGTCAGAGTCTAACCAGGAATACAGAAAACAAAACTAGGGAACTAGTATTAATAACACAGCTGATGGAGGAGAAGAGAGAATCATAGGGATTGTGAAATAAACCAGAGGTTGATACAGCAAGAAGCTGCTTCTACTACATGGCTGGAGAGAAAAAGGAGACAGTGTTGTAGAAGCCCAGGGGCTGTACTACTCCAGGTACTGGAATCTGAAGGAGATGCCCCTGTTGCTGGAGAGGCTGTTGTTGCTGTGTTAATCACTGAGTCGTATCTGACTCTTTGCAACTCCATGGACTGTAGCCCACCAGGCTCCTTTGTCCATGGGGATTCTCCAGGCAAGAATCCTGGAGTGAGTTGCCATTTCCTTCTCCAGGGGATCTTCCTGACCCAGGGATTGAACCCCAATCTCCCACATTTCTGGCGGATTCTACCACCTTGCCCTCTCTGGGTTCCTACTGTGACCTCACCCAGCAGGAAGTCAGCTGACTCGGGGCCTGGGGAAAACATTAACCCTTTGGGGTGAATCCTTCTGACACAGAGCAGGGCAAGGAAGGGAAGGCATAGCTATCTGAAAGCAAACCAGCCTAGAACCTGGACCCACGCCTGCTTTAATCACGTGTAATGTCTGCCTGAGAAGGCAATGGCACCCCACTCCAGTACTCTTGCCTGGAAAATCCCATGGACGGAGGGGCCTGGTGGGCTGCAGTCCATGGGGTCGCTGGGAGTCGGACATGACTGAGCGATTTCACTTTCACGCATTGGAGAAGGAAATGGCAACCCACTCCAGTGTTCTTGCCTGGAGAATCCCAGGGATGGGGGAGCCTGGTGGGCTGCCGTCTATGGGGTCACACAGAGTCGGACACGACTGAAGCGACTCAGCAGCAGCAGGTCCCTGACAGTGTTTCAGTGTGTCATGTCTTTAGACTGTGAGAAGATATACCTTTCAGTTTCTCTTCAGAGAAGTCAGTCACTTTCCCACTTCTTTGTCTTTCTTATTTCAATGTATTAGTATTGAGGAAATCACTTATTTGGTTTCTTTTTTTCTTTAAATAGTGAAACTTTATTTTCATTGGTAAACGCCCACCCAAAACAAATCAACAAAAAAAATGTGGAAACCTCCATCTGAGTATGTGATAATTTCTACTTAGAGGCTCTGAAATTTAAACAGAACAACAACAAAAAAAACTAAGTCACTTACCAAGCTTAGATGGACTCAGAACACAAAGCTTAACTACCTTCCAAGAATGAAGAAAATAGAATTCCTCTTATTCTCCTTATAAAAAGAACAAAAGCTGTTTTATCCTATCACAAAGTCTATCTATAATTGAATCTAAAAATACAAAGTATTACAAATTTAAGCTTTTAAATAGACATGTTCATTTACTACATGAAACTTTTTTTTTTTTTTAATTTGAGGTGTAGCCAATTAACAATGTTGTGGTAGTTTCAGGTAGACAGCAAAGGGACTCAGCCATATAAATACACATAACCATTCCCCCTCAAACCCCACTTCTGTTATTTGGTTTCTTAAACTGTGTTTTTGTATGTCATGAGAAAACCTTCCTCTTACCAATACTGCTGCTGCTGCTGCTAAGTTGCTTCAGTCGTGTCCGACTGTGTGCGACCCCATAGACGGCAGCCCACCAAGCCTCCCCCGTCCCTGGGATTCTCCAGGCAAGAACACTGGAGTGGGTTGCCATGTCCTTCTCCAATGCATGAAAGTGAAAAAATACAGTGAAGTTGCTCAGTCGTGTCTGACTCCTAGTGACCCCATGGACTGCAGCCCACCAGGCCCCTCCATCCATGGGATTTTCCAGGCAAGAGTACCGGAGTGCGGTTGCCATTGCCTTTTCCGATGTATAATACTACCATTTACTAAACACAGACTATGTGTCAGGTCCTGTAATGTGTGACTGATCACAATAACAGTATTTGCAGAGTATTGTTTCCCTCATTTTATTGAAGACAAACCTGAATCTCAGGTCAGTTAAGGAAATATCCAAGCTCACATGGCTGACAAGTGACAGAACAGAATTTCCACTGAGACCAGCTAGACCTCTTTGTACACAGTTATTGCTGCTACTAGTCTCTATCTCAGACTAATCTTAAGTTTTTTTTTTTCTGTAGAATTCTGGGTTATAGTTGTCCTGAATGCCTCATCACCATCTGCTTATCACTTGATGTGATTGCCTAACGTAACTCTTTGTCTCTACAGTATTGAACACATGCTTAGTTAAGAACCTTTCCTGATAAGGCCAATCACATTTGTATTAAAAAAAAAAAAGTTCTGCTGAAACATTTCATTGAGGGAAATTTGGATTCCAGTTCAGGAAAAAAATGATAGATTCCTTCCAACATGTATCAATATACTGTTACTTCCCAGACATGTATAAAGATACTGAGAAATGTAGGAAGGTTTCACGAGAACAACATATTTTGCACAACACACAGAGAAGATTTAGGGATGAAGAAGATTCCATATTGGGACTGTGATGCAGGTAAAATAATAGCAGTTTTAGTTACCTTAGAAATTAAGTATGTGATACTTTTGCTTTTCCTCTCTCCTCTTTTATTTAAGTCACTACCCAAGACTGCTATTTCTGCAAATACTAGAATACCTGGCTTTTCGAAGCATATAAGTAATATTCAGTTCCTATAAAAGTCTAATTTTAGTTTCTTTTACATATTTTTTTCTGCTCTATTTCACATTGATGATGACTCTATTCCTTTTGAAATTCTTTACCCCCGTTTTTTCAGACACAACCTGCTTTTGGCCCTCCTGCATCTTAAGTACATTTGTCCCAATTCCTAAAGTGTCCTCTCTTATTCTGCTGGGAGGCAGGGCAGTGTAGTGGTTGCAAGCACAAGCTCTGGAGCCAGACCACCTGGACACGAACCTCGATTCTGCCATTACCAGCTCTCTGACTTTGGGCTGCTTACAAAAACTCCCCTCACTAGGCATTTGTGGTACAGAACTTATTAATACATTAAGATTGAAAAGTTTGAGGGGAGGAGCAACATGGCAGAGTAGAAGGACCTTGAAGTTACCTCCTCTCACGAGCACACCCAAATCACAAATAACCACTGAATAACCATCAGTAAAAAAAGACTGCAATCTACTAAAAAATACATAGTCTGTGTCCAAAGATACAGGAAACTGCAAGACAAATTACAAAATGGGAAAGGTCATGGTAAAGGCCAACATACAGGAAAGGTAGGAAATCATCCACATACAAACATGGTATTACGAATGTGGGATATTTAAAGTACATTTGAAATTAAGAAGTCAGCAACTTTAAACAATCATATCTATACACCATGTACTTTATATCATGTACTATACATAAAATATAGATTGCTATACCAAAACCTCATGGTAACTGCAAACCAAGAATCTATAATATACACAAAAATGGAAAACAAATCCAAACACAACACTAAATACAATCATCAAATCACGAGAACAAAAGAGAAAAGGAAAACAAAATAGTCCTCCAATGTACCTACCTTAACACTTGTACTTTCAGCATGCATGCTTCCTTCTGCTTAGATCCTGAACAAGGTACTATAATAGCTACTCAACCCTCCAACCAATCAGGTCAGAATTCAAAGAACCTGGAGCAGCTCTGAGGTCCATAGACTCACATGATTCCTTCAATATTAAACATAACAGTAACTGCCACTTAACTAAGCATTTTGAGTCCTCGATTAGACCCTGGACGTGCATTCATTTTCATTTGCCTAGGAAGACCATCTGAGGATAAAGTTACTCAAGATCACACAAACCCAGCTTGGATGCTAGAACCCATGTTCTTTCTATGTCAATGCTTATGAACAGGGACCTCTCAACCTGGGTCTCTAGGTTAAAGTGTCTGTTTCCCCCTTTTCAGGCTGTAATCCTATTCTCAATATAGACAGCCTTGATTGAGTCTCTGACACCCATGTATGTCTTATTAGCCCCCTCTCTGCAATGGTTGGACCTGACTTGTGGACTCAGTTACTAGCCGAAGTTCTGCTTCTTCAGGAATGAGTTTCTGGCAACAAGCTAATTGGTCACTGGTCACTGTCCAGACCAGTATTACTGTCCCCATCACCACCACAGAAGTTCTGGGGTGGAGCTAGTTCACCCAGGCAGATCTACTTTCAATGCCTTCTCCAGAATAAGAGCTGATGAGAGATGTTTGAATGGTCACCTACCTTGGGCCAACATTACATTAAGCACCTAAAATTTATTGTTGAACTTGAATGGTACACATCCACCCTGGACCCTGAAATTGTCAGGATGTGGGACTGACATCCAAGTCCACATCAGATCATGGCCAAATATGTTGATATAGTTGAAAAGCACTTGTGCAAAAGATATACCAAGAAATAACAAATGTGAGATGTACATAGAGACACTCTGGATTCCTGCAGAACCTTGGGTTGTGGGTCCTAGTTCACACTGTCAGTGGGAAATTCACCCAACATAGGTTTGTAAAATTATCAGGGGTGATAAGGAAGTTAGGAAAAGTAGCGATTGGTAAGGCTGAGTCACAAATAGTCACAGGCGGGAGCATTTCATCCTACAGGCACTAGCAACACCATGCATTAGTTTTTCACAGTGTGCATGAAAGTCACCTGTGGCTCTTGTTACACTGTAGATTCTAAGTCAGTACATCTGAGGTAGGGCCTGAGGCTCTGCATTTCTGAAAGCTTTCCTAATGTGCTGATAGCCACTGATCCTCAGACCACACTTTGCATAGCAAGCCCATAGACCTCCTTGACACAGGTATAGTTGACTTACTTAGATTGAAGTCACATGTAGGTGGCACTAGAATCTTCCAGCCAAGGTGCATGATCTTACCCTAAAAGCAATCATTTATAGGAAAAAAAAAGACCAACCCAGCACTGAGTCTCAGAGTATGAGGGAGATGGAACCTCGGGTTGAGGGGTCTGAAATCCCATACCGAAATCGAGAGAGGGAAAGGATGGGCAGCAGTCATAGAAACAGCAACAGTGGCGTTCACCTGAATATCTGCATTTGAAAAGCAGAGAAAGTAGCCTGAGGTATTTCAAACCAGGTCCAGGAAATGCCAGGCCAAGGACACAAGACTCACTGGCATAGAAAAGGCAAACTCAGAGTCTAAACAACAAGCAGTGAAAGAATTGGCACAGGCAAACCAACACCACCAAAGGTGAGCGTAGGGTCACAAACGTCCAGAAGGCAACCAGGTCAGTTCTCAGATGTGGGAAATGAACTTACCTGCTTACCTTCAGCTTCCAGAAGGAACTGAGCAAGGAAGTCAGTGTTCTAGTCCCAGACGAAACCGCACGTCCAGCAAAGAACCCAGGACGGGATGAAATGCCAGAGCTGAAAAACTCAACTCTGTTACTCACATGGAATACGCTGAAAAGGTACGTCTTAAATTATGTCGTAAAGTTACGTCCTACTGAACCAATGAAAGGCCTGTATTCCTTCTTACCTTCGTGGGGCAGAATCAACACATGTGTGAATTAAGTGGCTCTCGCTGTGAAAATCCGCAAACAGTAGGAGGCACAAGGCACGCTGGTAAAGCCCTGAGTCTCAAAAGGAGCTTCCCAGAGCAGCAGTATCAGCATCACCTGGGGAGCTGTTAGGAAATGTGGTCTCAGCCTCGCCCCTATTCTATCAGTCAGAAGCTGGCGGGGGTGGCACCTTGCAGCCTTCGTTCCAGCAAGCCCTCCAGGTGATTCTGATGCACGCTCACAGCCATACAATCTATTGAAAACGTGTGTGTGCTCTCAGTCGTTTCTGGCTCCGAGACGCTATGGACTGTAGTCTGTCTAGCTCCTCTGTGCATGGAATTATTCAGGCCGGAATACTGGAGTGGGTTGCCAGTTCCTCATCCAGGGGATCTTCCCCACCTAGGGACAGAATCTGCATCTCCTGCATTGCAGACAGATTCTTGACAGCTGAGACACCCAGGAAGCTAAAGAACTAGTGAAGACTAAAGCCTGCCTACAGGGAGAAGAAAACTCAGTAGAAATTTGATAATGGGCATTAACATTTTTGCCTCTTAAGGTTTTTATTTCCCAAACACATAAATGTGTCTACTGGTAAGGACACAATTAGGAATTTTCAATAATCCAAATGTCTCTTTCTCCAGCATGGTATGGGAGACCCACTACCTTAGGTAGGTAGCTCTTTGGTCAGAGTGGTCATTTAATATAAATGTATTTAACAGAGAATCCAGAAAAAAAATGCTAAAAATCCTGAGCCCTAAATATGTCTTCATAAAATCACACAGTACAATAAAAATGGGAATAGCAAAAAATGAAATTGAAAAGTTTAATTTTCATGTCTAATCTGAACAAGGATCTAGATGCTAACCAGATTCACCTCCTAAATTCAGAATTACATAGGGTATGCTTACTTTGGGATGCTTTTGACTCTATGTAACCGAAATCCTCTTGGGGTAGACTTATAGAGAAAGGACACGTGTGTATTTGTAAATGAGCAAGCCCAGAGCTTACTTTGCTGTTCTTCACAGACTTTTGGACTCTGTGGGAGAAGGTGAGGGTGGGATGATTTGAGAGAATAGCATTGAAACAAGTATATTATCATATGTGAAATAGATCGCCAGTCCAGGTTCGATGCATGAGACAGGGTGCTCAGGGCTGGTGCACTGGGATGACCCTGAGGGATGGGATGGGGAGGGAGGTGGGAGGAAGGGTCAGGATGGGGAACACATGTACATCCATGGCTGATTCATGTGAATGTATGGCAGAAACCACCACAATATTGTAAAGTAATTAGCCTCCAATTAAAAAAAAAAAACAAAACAAAACACTTTGCTGTTCTTCAGGATATGTCCTGAGTTTTTCCCGTGGTTCAGTGAGGCCACATGGACCAGATTCTGTCTGTCTACTTGGCTGCCCACATTCAGATTCCATTCTCAGCTTCCCCCGTTGTGGCAGGTTTACTGCCAGTAGTAATCTGGACTTTTTGCCTGTTCACATGGCTTCGGATGGGGGATAGTAGGGGGTGATGGGGAGAACTCAGAGAATGAAAAGAAAAGCTGCTGAATTCCTGAGAAGAGGTTCCTCCCCCAGAGCCCCTAGCAAGTTTCTCCTACTCTCTCATTGACACACAATGTCTTAGTCTTCCCCATCCCTAAAAAGGGTGAAATTAGTATGACTAGTTAGCCTAATTTGCTAGGAGAGGGGGAATAAGACATAGGAAAATAACTGCTACAATGCCAAACTATTTTGGATGTAATGATTAAAAACTGATGAAATGAGAGTATTTGATTAATAAAATAAATTTCTTTGTTATGGAAATTACTTCATAATCATGTGATTCGAATTGTGTGTTAGGACTATGTGGCTGCCATGTTGGAGACATTGCCATTTAAATTACTATTAAATAATTTATTTCATTAAAATAATATATTTTATATAATTAAATTATGCCCCAAATTATTTTTATGTGGCCTGTGACTAGATGATTTTAATCTCTGGACTGCAGAGGATATAGAAAAAAACACTACTCAACTACCACTCCATGTACAAACATTAAAAACGGAGACCAACTTATAAAAAACAACAGCAAAGATTATACTAGTATTTATTGTGTGAATATCTGTTCTGTTATGGAAAAATGTTCTTAAAGTAACAAATACACACATCCATCTTTCCATGTTCCTCAACTAGAAGAGATATTTCTCACAATTATTCAAATTAAAAGACAAGTAAAATTAGAATGGAGTGGAAAGCCAACTGAATTCTATTGAGGTATGTTCATAATCATATCACCAAAAAACACAAGTATGCCATAAGTTGCCTAGGAATTAAAGTTTAAAATTGAAATATATAAGAAGACCGGCAATATTTAAGTCCTAGAAAAACTGTGTAGACCTTTAAACTCGTTCAAGATGAATGCATCATGTTTCAAAGATCACTTGGATTTATAGATTAATTTTACAGGTCAATGAGGTTGTCTATAATTTTTACAGAACTATCTTTAATGAATGTGAGAAATGCAGCAGAAAGAACATATTTAATTTTAGTAATCTTAGATATTCTCTTAAAAGTTAAAATTAAGTTCCATTGAACATTCTCATGCCACCAGAAGGAAAATGGATAGAACTACAAATGAGGAGTAATGATGAATAATGCTATTTTGTGTCAAAGGAATATCCAACCAAGTCACGAAGGTATAGTCATGTTTAATATCTACATTAATCACCTGGAACTGGGAGTAAACAATATGTTAATGAAATTTGTAGATGATGCTAAATTAAAGAGTGCTGTTAGCATGCATAATGACAAGATAAATGATTTTGAAAGAATGGAGCAAAAATGACCTTTTACTTAAAAATCGGGTGAATATAATAGGTATAATTTTTTTTAAAGAGTCATTCTATGAAGGAAAAGCAAGTCACACATGATGTTCAGAAAGAATGTAACATCTTACAGAGTTGACTTTGGTAATGATGTAAGGCATTTAAAAACTAATATAATATTTGAGGACTAGCTATGTTAAATTTTCACTTTACAATGAGAGGAAAACACTGTTTATATAGTTCTGATGAGACTAATATTTAAATATTGAAAACAATTGGATGTTTGTCAATACATCCAAATTTAGGAAAATGGGATTAAACACATCTGAAATGAAATGGGCAATAAAAATGACTAAGAAGTCAGGCTATTAAACTTAAAAGATTAATCTTGTAGTCTGCACACCCAATAAAAGGAAGCACAAGGGACAGCATGTAATAACTTTTTTCACTAAGGAATTATATGGTAAACCCCATTCACTCGAAGGGCTTGGCCTTCCTTTGTGTAACCCAGATTATCTGGTATTTCATTAAAACAACTATGATGTGATCTCTGACAGAATGGTAAATAAGCAGTTGTAGCAAGTTAAGCAACTATTTACTATGTAATCATTTCATGTATTCCAGGGCCATATGAGTACAGAAAGGTGACAAAATAAGAACCAGTAACAGAAGCAATAACTCCTGAAAGTCGAATAGTTATCCAGTGGCAGCCTTGACAATACTATTAATATCTTCTCAAGGAGAGCAGATGGAGTTTCCCGCCTTGGGTTTTAGGCATGGCTTCAAGGTCTCTGTGATTGAGATGATCCTTTGTCAGAGCCCAAAGCAAACAGTATCAGTTTGTTTTCCCACTTCTTCATTTGTTAAAAACTTATATGCTTATTTTACTCAGGAACTGTTTCAAAACTAATGTTATTGGCATTTAAAAAATTTTTTTAAATTTTATTTTATTTTTAAACTTTACAATATTGTATTAGTTTTGCCAAATATCGAAATGAATCCGCCACAGGTATACCTGTGTTCCCCATCCTGAACCCTCCTCCCTCCTCCCTCCCCTACCCTCCCTCTGGGTCGTCCCAGTGCACCAGCCCCAAGCATCCAGTATCGTGCATCGAACCTGGACTGGCGACTCGTTTCATACATGATATTATACATGTTTCAATGCCATTCTCCCAAATCTCCCCACCCTCTCCCTCTCCCACAGAGTCCATAAGACTGATCTATACTGGCATTTATTTTTTATATGCTTTTGTTTTGTCTTGTTTAATCTCAGAAATATAGATATCACATGATGTCAAACAATTCTGTGCAATAGTTATATGAGCAAGAGTCTAGCCCTCTACATATAGGTTACTCACCTTTCTCAGAAAATAATTAATTTTAACAACAACCAAAATGGGTTCTTACCGAAAATTGGGAGCAGTTTTGATAGTTTATGTGTGGGTCAAAAGTAGGTGGTCAATAAAGGCAACAGTTCCAACAAGTAATTGAAGGGAATATTTCTGTCTCATTTATTCTTCATCATCCCCCATTCACCCTGGTTGATTTGCCTGGGCACTAGAGACAGAACTGGGGAAGACATGTTAACTCTAGGGTAAAATGGAGTTCAGTTGGATCAGCCCTAGAACAGTGTGTGTCTGTGTTCTGGAGTGGTATAAATGTATTCTAAAATATTTATAAAGAAGGAAGGACAATACTCTATTAAAAAACTAGTTTAGAAGGATCCAGGAAACTACTGAGTTACATATAACCTTCAGTATTTTATGTGTTCAGGGCTAAATTCAAAGATTTGCAAGGCCTTTCATGATTTGTTTCCACTACTGCCATTCTCCTAGCACCACCCCCTCCCTCAAAATCATCCACACCAGAACTGGATATTCCCCAGGCATGTATGCACAAGTTGTTCCCTCTGATTAGAATGTTTTTCTTCCCTTTATCTGCCAAGAAAACTTCTGCCAGTCTTTCTAGATGCAGTTCAAATGCCACCCTGCTTTGGGAAGCCTCACAGTACCTTCCTTTCAACATCTTCCTGCTCACTAAGACAAAATTGGTCATTTCTTTTTTGTACCCACAATACTTACATATGTTATCACACTGATAACAAAAAGCAACCACAGTCACAACACAATTACAAGCGTCATTTATTAGGTACTTAATATGTGCCAACACTATGGTAGTTTTCTTATCTCTACAAAAACATCTGAAGGTAGGTGTTATTCTCTCCATGCATAAATGGAGACCCAGAAATGTTGAGGAATGTGTCCAAAATCATAGGACAGTTGATAGAACCCTACTCACTCCAAAATCTGCACATTTTCTGTGATCCTCTTGCCTCTTTGGCATGTCTCAATGCTCGCCCTTGTAAGTGGCTTCCCTGGTGGCTCCGTGGTATAGAATCCGCCTGACAATGCAGAAGATGTGAATCCAGTCCCTGGGTCAGGAAGATCCCCTGGAGAAGGAAATGGCAACCCACTCCAGTACTCTTTCCTGGGAAATACCATGGACAGAGGACCCTGGCAGACTGCAGTCCATGAGGTCACGAGAGAGTTGGACACAACTTAGGGACTTGACAACAACGTAAGTATATTCAGTTGTTTTTTCTTTGTGAGGACACAGAATAACATTATCTTTAAACCGACAAACAACTAATCTCAAAAATATACAAGCAACTCCTACAGCTCAACTCCAGAAAAATAAACGACCCAATCAAAAAATGGGCCAAAGAACTAAATAGACATTTCTCCAAAAAAGACATACAGATGGCTAACAAACACATGAAAAGATGCTCAACATCACTCATTATCAGAGAAATGCAAATCAAAACCACTATGAGGTACCATTTCACACCAGTCAGAATGGCTGCGATCCAAAAGTCTACAAATAATAAATGCTGGAGAGGGTGTGGAGAAAAGGGAACCCTTTTACACTGTTGGTGGGAATGCAAACTAGTACAGCCACTATGGAGAACAGTGTGGAGATTCCTTAAAAAACTGGAAATAGAACTG
>NW_011494835.1:2780208-2794362 GCF_000754665.1 Bison bison bison
AAAAAATTATCTTTAAAAAGCATGCTTTTTAGCCTTACTGTGTGGGTGTAAATCCTGCTTCTGACTCTTATTAGTTGAGTTACCTTGAGTGATTGATTTAGCACCTCCATGCCTTAGGTTCATTAACTACAAAGTGAGAAGACAACTCCTACTTCATGGGGTGGCTTTGAGGATTAAACAAGTTAATACATATAATAAATATAATAGCATCTGCCTGTTATAAGTAATCATACCTCACTACAGTACTCCATACCCGTTAGCTGTGATTATTGGTTTATACACTTCTCTTTTATATAGATTGTGAATGCCTGAAAGGCAGGAATAATATCTCATTCATCTTTTCATATCCTCCACCTACCACAGTGTCTTGCAAATACCAACAACTTGCAATGTAGAAATACAAAAGGAGATTTACATGGGTGGTGAGTAAGTGTGTGGGGGAGGGGTCAGAGGAACAGGAAGGAGAGAGTCATATATGACACCAATATATGATTGCTATGAGTCACTTTTTCCTGACAGGGGGTAAAAAAAGAAAGAAGCTGTCAGCCGTGGTGGACTCCAGCAATCCATAATTGCACTTTTCCAGCTGGGAGGCTACGATATAGGCTGCCGAGCCAATTTCCCCTTGCAAAAGGTACTGAACAGATAGCGAAAACCCTCAAGAGCCAAGACGGCATGCTAAGGTGTCAGGAGCTGCTCACCAGCAGCTGCTACTGATCCCCCATCCCCTTAGCCCACAGCTGCCAATTCTGCTTCTTCATGCTGTGCCTAGCCCTGCAATCCAGAATTTGTTCCCTCTCTTTGCAATGGTAAAAACTCCCACGCGGGAGGGACATGCTTCCATGATTAAGGGCTACCGACACACTTCTGTGCTCTGCTCCCCTGCTTGCTGTTGTTCTGACCCTTTCTATTCTGATAAATTCCCTAATTTCTGCCCACTTGTCCAGGATTTCAAACTGTCCTCCTCCTCAGTCCCTCCCAAATGTCCAGTGTTCTTGGTTCCTTGTGCCCCATCTTCTGTCCTCTTGCCTTATAGCTGACTCCTGAACACACTGATGTAGGATATTTATCCCTGCTTCCTTTCATGCTGGGTGGAACTTTCCAGTCCTAATCCTGTGTCCAGCCTAGCAACACTGATGACCAGCCTCACTGTAAGGAAGCAAATTTGCACGTATTCTCAAGTAACAGACCCTTTATACACACACACATACACAAAACACTCTTACAAAATAAGCTGTATAGAATAGTAGATAACAAAGTCGTGGGAATCAGAATTAGACAGATCTCACTTAGAATCTCAGCTCTACCATGCTTCCTCTATGACCATGGGCGAAATACTGACCTGTCTAAACCTCAGTTTCCTCCTCTGTATGAGACACACAGTGAATCTCTCCTTGTAGGATTACAAAGTTAGGTATCTAATTAATATGTAAGTTAGAATTAATATTGTTATGATTAAAAATAGATTCCCAAAGTACCAGTTCAGAGATGAACCATGAAAGAATATAAGGCTCAAAAAATTAAAAATCATCATTATTATCAAAATAGCTTATTTTAGATATAGAAATCACCTTAAATATCCAATCATATTCTTTACAAGATGAGGAAATTGTGAACTGGAGAGCAGGAGTCATATTTCTTTCACTTGCAAATTCCAAATGAAGATTTTTGGCCTAAATTTCACAATTGGAATTTTAATATCTTTATTCAATTTATTCATGTCTCCATTCATTCTTCTACTTATCCTCCCATTATCCATCCATCAATCCATCCATTCTTTAGGAAACATTTACTATACAGTACCTGCTATGTGCCAATCTTCTTGAGACCTGGAAATTTGCAATCATAGTCCTTACCTTCATAGTGCTTTCATTCTTCTTCCTCAGACTGCTTCCCCACCACTCTAAGCTTTTGTTTCTGTCATTAGAAAATGCATCGATGTATTTTCTGCATGTCAAGAGTAGCCCTTTAAGAAAGACATTAGCAGCAGCAAATTTTGAGAAAAGTTCTCATTGATAGAACTTGGTGTCATAATAAATCACTTTCAACAAAAAGTCACTTAGAAGCCTTGAGATAAGTATATGTGCCATGTAAACACAGTGAACTCTCTTTTTCTTCTTGTCTTCTCTTGCCTTTGGTGTAATCTCTTTCCTTAACACAATACAGTGCAACAGACTAGGACCCTGAGCAAATGTAGAAAACTGAAAAATATGTGAGTTTTAATGGACTGTAAACTTCAAAACAGCAGGGACTGTATTTTATATCATTTTTGGACCCCTAACACTTTTGAGGTGCCCAAGAAATGTATGCATAATAGCAATGAAGGTTCAATGAATAGTTAGAAGCTCTTCTGCAAAATGGTTAATTAATGACTACTGTTAACAGCTGAAACTGTCAACCTTTTTCTTTTCACTTTTGCTTTTGTCTAGGATGAGTGTGCTTTGGGACTAGTCAGCAGGTGGGGTAAGTACTGCCTGACTGGCAGCTGATAGTAATCAATGCAAATAAAGAGGAGTTGTCCCTTCAGCATTTATGCCTCAAAGTGTCCCATTTATGACAAAGCTATGCTCACCCAGAAAGCTTTTTGACATCTTAAGAACTGTAGTTATTTGGAAGCTGAAAATATTCAAGGTAAAAAAGATGGGAACCTAGAGGGAAATTTTAACTATGTGGAAGCCATTCCATAAGGTGTTCCTTGTAGGGTGGGAAAGATGGAAGCTGCTGGAATGATTCCTGAGCAGTCTTGTTTGATGTAGTAATGGTTGATGAAAGCTTTCTCCTTTGCTCATAAGATCCAACTCATTTATCTATGCTCTTGTTTACTAAACAAACAACCCACAGATATTCTTGGTCTCACAAAGAATAAATTTATGAATCAGATGCTCCTCTTAAGCTTCAACAGAATACTCACCCATCTAGCTCTCCTTCTCTCTTTGTCCTCTTCCAGCCTCATCTTTCCAGTATATCTACCCAGTGCTTCAAGCCAACGATTTTGGCATCATCCTTCACTTTTGTCCTATAGTCTACATCCATTATGTCACCAGGTCCTGCTGTTCCTACCCTCAAATATGTATGGAATCAGACTACTTCTCACCACCACTGCTACTACTTTAGCCTGTTTATCTATTAATTTGATAGCTTCTGAGCCAGTTTCCCTACATTGCCCATGCCTCCTTCAGTCTATAGTCAACAGAGGAGCTAGAGTGATTCTGTTTAAAGGGGAGTTAGTTCATTTCATTTATGAACTAAATATTCATTGATTGCTTCCCATCTCTCTCAAAATCAGTGCTTAAAACTGACAATGACCAGCGGGTCTCTACATAATATGACTCTCATTCCCACTGTGACCTCATTTTCCACCCCTTCCTCTTGCTCTTCCACACATGCCACGCCCACTACTGCTTTAGGGATTTTACACCTAGTGTACCTTCTACCTGGAGTCCTCTTCCCCCAGCTCCTCCCTGGCTGACCCTCTCATCTTCTTTGACTCTTTACTCAAAATTATCATCTCAGTGAGACCTTCCCTATTAATAGTATCTAAATTGGTAATCTACCACGTGTACTTTCTATCTTCCTTCCTGTGCTTTTTTTCCCCATCTTTGTGTATTTGTATGTCTATTTCATCTAATATCATTAGATAGTGTTATCACTATCTAATGTGCTATGTATTATGCTTACTATTTATTGTATGAGCCCCTGATGAGACTCCAAAGGACTATGAGGCAAGAATGTTTGTGTTTTATTGTTTTATTGCTAGTGCCCATAACTGTACCTGAAACAGAAGATACTCTGTGAATATTTGTCCCAAAATGGACGAATAACTTTATAGGAGGGGTGTGGTAGTTAATTTCTTTGATATCTCATTCAGTTCATGGCCTCCTGGTATCACTTTTGTGGCAAGTTGTGTTTTCCAACATTATCTCCTCTATCACATGTTCTTCTTTAATGTGGTCTTGCCACAGTCACATCAAGAGGTAGAGGTAGGCTCATTACTGTTTCAGCTTTAGGATTGAAGCCTCTTGGAAAAGACTGATGCTGGGAAAGATTGAGGGCAGGAGGAGAAGGGGGCAACAGAAGATGAGATGGTTGGATGGCCTCACCGACTCAGTGGACATGAGTCTGAGCAAATTCCGGGAGATAGTGAAGGATGGGGAAGCCTGGCGTGCTGCAGTCCATGGGGTCGCAAAGAGCTGGACACAAGTGAGGAACTGAACAACAAAGCCAAGGGTCTGATAATCTAACCCTTCATTAGGACCTCAGAAAATTAACAGACATATTAATACTTCATGCTGCTGCTGCTGCTAAGTCACTTCAGTCATGTCCGACTCTGTGCGATCCCATAGACAGCAGCCCACCAGGTTCCCCGGTCCCTGGGATTCTCCAGGCAAGAACACTGGAGTGGGCTGCCATTTCCTTTTCCAATGCATGAAAGTGAAAAGTGAAAGGGAAATCGCTCAGTCATATCTGACTCTTAGCGACCCCATAGACTGCAGCCCACCAGGCTCCTCCGTCTATGGGATTTTCCAGGCAAGAGTACTGGAGTGGGCTGCCATTGCCTTCTCCATATTAATACTTCATAGAACTTCTCAAACAGATGAAAATCTTTTTAAGGACTACAGGGCATAGTCCTTCGAGTGGGAAAAACTATGGTTGGAATGTTGGAACTGAGGATCACTATTTGTGGTCAACCAGTTATTCCCACTCTTCTTATACCTGTGCTTCCAAGCCCAGAGACCAAGAGAACATGCAGGAGGGACTATTTCCTCTATATTTACTCATTAATGGGAAAAAGCAATTCTTCTCATTCTGCCATTCTACTCCTTGTATCAAATCCAATGAACATACCTTGGCTGACTTTATACCAGCCCACTTCCTCTGTAGGATCAGACTTAACACATATAATGACATAAAGTGCTATATAAACAAACAGTGTTACCATGCTCCCAAACCTAGAAAGAGAAAAAAGGAGTAACTTTGAAAGTGCAGCTAAAGAATTCAAATTATCTCAAAGCCAAATTGGAATATGGAAAAAGATTTTAAAAATTCTAAATTTAGGTGCAATGGTTTTCATGTGTTTAGAATCTGGCAAACCAGCTTCTTCTCTGCCCTACTTTATAAAGGTTGCATAGAAGAGGGAGAAAGAAGTTCTGTTTAGCTGTAGATGAAGACTTTATGGTCCACACCCAAATAATAATACATGAATGTTTACATCATCCATATGTCAAAACGAAAAATTAAATGGATAATTTTAAAAGGATCTATTTTTAAATTATATTGCTTTCCTTGAAAGACTAAGCATGTAGTTTTTTATATAGAAATAACCAGTTTCCCAATGTAGAAACGTGTCCCTTACAGAACACAACTTTCTATCCTTGGGATAAGAATGATGCAATGAGGAAAGTTAAATTTGTGAATTTTATGATCTAATGGAAGAAAGAGTAATGCTATATAAGGGAAATCATTTAATAAGGAAATGAACACCAAGAACCTGAACCTTGAAACTTGTATTTTTATTTTTCTTTGAAGTGATATTTTAATGATAACTTTATAAGAATACAAGTAACCTGAGATCAAATTGCTTTCCTTGATGCTGTACACACTGTGGCTGGTTAATACTACCATTGCAGCAAGGAATGGTAATACTACCATTCCTTCTGAGATTCAGAAGGAATTTATAACCTTGTGTGAGTGACTGTTTCCTGGTTCTATTTTCTAGGCCCATGCTTTCTGGGACAGGTTAGGTTAGGAGTAGAAGGATATAATTAGTTTTGTTAAATTCTGGTTTCCTTTAGAACATTCAGGGGGAGACACTTGGTCTGGGACTCAGTGTTGGATGACTGCTGCAGATATTTAAGTCAGGAGGTATGTGAGATTGCCCTATGAGGCAGCAGAAAGTGAGAAACCAGTGGAATTGCAAGGAGCTCCAGTGTTTTAAAGGGATTGGAGGAGGAAGACCTAAAAGGAAGTGAGACGGTGGTGGTTTAGTCATTAAGTCGTGTCCAACTCTTGTGACCCCATGGACTGTAGCCCACCAGGTTCCTCTGTCCATGGGATTTTCCAGGCAAGAATACTGGAGTGGGTTGCCATTTCCTTCTCCAGGGGATCTTCCTGACCCAGAAATCGAACTCAGGTCTCCTGCATTGCAGGCAAATTCTTTACCAACTGAGCTATGAGAGAAGCCCTAGTGAAATGGTAACAAGGATGAATTTATCAAAGGAGGTAAATACCAGAGAGACTGATGAGATCTGAGACAGGTCCATAGGATTTGATGACTAGGAAACCACCGTAAATTAGCAGGGATAGTTCTGGTGGGGTGGCTGGAATAGTAATTTTCAAAGGTCAGAGACATGAATATTGTTTGGGAAACATAGCCATAGATGTAAAATAATGTTAGGAATGTTTATATAGGAAGGAAAAGGAAGCATAAATATAGGGAGATAAAAATCAATAGTGAGAGAAAAAATGTGGGACCAGTTGAAGAAGTTGAAAGTTGATAAGCCAGTTATTGGGGTATTTGTCCACTTTGTTCTTGCTGCAGATATATCAACTTGTCATCCATGGCCTCATCCAGAGACTTGACAGAAATGTCCATCAGAACAGAGGAGAAAGGGTTCCCAAAACACACCACTGAAGTCCTCCACCCAGAGGTTTCACATTACTGAAATATATTTAGGTATCTTGTTTCAACAATATTTTTGCTCTGAGAAATTTTCTGGGTCTATCTGGGTGACCTGTAGTATACTTATATTTATGTTTCCTGTGTTTTTCATTTAAATTCCCCAACTCCACCCTCTGGATTTCTCTACAGTTAGAAAGTTCCTTGGTATTTTCTATGTTACTTTGCTTCCCCTCCCCACCCATCTTTTTCTTTTAACCAAGAATCATTCTACTTCCACTTTCCACATATGGTCTTGTCTTATAAAAGTTCAGTTCTCTTCAGAGAGCTCATTTATTTCCTTAGTTTAAAATCTTAAGTTAACTAAGTTGACTTTATATAATAGACAAACATGAGACTGCAAATTTTGCTTCTCACTCCATCCCTAGTATATTTTACAGTGAATTATGAATCACTTTTACATCTAATGGTCATCCCGTCTTAGCCAACAAAGGCCATTATACATACAGAGATTCTATTTGGAAATGTTCCTCTCTCTCCCCAGTTTCTTAGATTAGAATATCCTTCTTCTGCATGTCTGTCTACCTCTTAATTTTTAAAAACATTATCTGAGTTCTCAGAGTTCTACCATTAGATTAATCTGATTTTTTGCCTTATTAAAATATTAGTTATATTTCTTGCAGGTGGTGGAATATGGAGCAGGAGAGACAACAGGCAGGAACTTGAGAGCAGGTCTCTAGTGAGGAGCTTGTGTTTAACATTTCTCCATAGTCACCTGAGTTGGGTGCTCTCCTGACCTCTGTACAAACTTGAAAAAAACCTCTCTGAAACTGGTTTATCAAGTATAAGTCATCAAAAACTAAGCCTTGCCTAATCAGTTTTGAGCCCCTGTATAATAGGAGCCTTAACTTCATGATTGCAACACAATTTAAAATTACTCGGCTTACCTCATTCCCAAAGTTGGCCTCTTCACAGTTTTCCATGGAAACATTCTAATTCAACTAAAGGATTGTGGTAAGATTCTGTGACATTCTGGTTTACTTGCTTCTTTGTGTTTTAATCAGTAAAGTTCATGGAATTCTTTATTGTTATTATATTTTTTCTTTTCTTTTTTTTCTTCCATGCTTAGAATGGCAAATATTTTTTCTGGATTTTTTTTTAACGTCTTTACTCATTACACATTTGAAGGATGCCATGAATTTTTATACATCTTGGAGTTTGTCCTGTACCAAATGAGTCCCCTGGCCCTTCTCGCTCTCACTTGTACAAGTTTTAAAATTTTAAGTCAGATTTATTTTATCAAGCACTGAAGTGAATGATATCATTTTCGCAGAAGCCTCTGAGAAGTATAATTGTGTCTGAGTTAAACTGGGAAAGTTGTCTGTATTGACTGAAAGGAGAAACTTGGAAAAGGCTAAAGTTTGGAAAGACTTCCGAATAATTAAGGAGAATGACTGCTAAGCCAAGTACCATATTCTTGGTTGTATAGTCTATAGAAATTGAGAGTGGGAAACAGATGGAAGTTGAGGTATAGACTCAATATCACTGGGAATGTCAGATCAGAAATTATTTTTGGAAGTGTAAAAGGAGCTTTGTGTGTGGGTGGAGCTCAAGAGGTGGGATGCAAATCCTGGGAGGTACTTGATAAAGAATGAAAAACCAAGTCTTAGGTAGTTAGTAGGGCTTATCTGCGTTGTGGAGGAGCAATTTGATATTTCTCTAAGTACTGATTACACACATTTTCAAATCTCATAGCTGCTGAATTTTTAAATTTGAATGCAAAGCCAGATAACTTATAACTATTCCATATAAGAACGGGGCGTCTTTATGTGATTTTCTTCACTTAACCCTTCTCTTCTCTTCCACTGTACTGTTCTAGAGGTATCACATGTATCTAGATTTAATTCTCATGTGGATTTTTAGCTTCTAGAGATCACAGAGTAGATGGAAGAGCTAAACGGGTAAGGCAAAATAATGAAAGGATTTACCAGACTTAAGGTCTGGAGGAAGAGATTGAACGCAGGAAAGCCTCTGTGCGTGCATGCCTGACAGGACTTGCAGTGTTCATGCAATCTTGGGGAGGAACAAAGGGCTGGCAGGTGAAAGAGAGCAGCAAACACTGTCAGGCCAGGTGTTCGGCATTAAAACCCGGCTGTACCAGGGACCCCAGATGGCTTGAAAGAGAGGTGCGAATGAAATGACCCAGAGAAGGCAGGAGATGGGAGAGGAAGGCAATAAGCTACAGTTAGGGTCCTTGCAATTAGAGGGATTTCAATCACTTGGCAGTTATTTGAGTGATAATGAATGTTTGAATCATTCCTGAATAGTGCATAGATCTATTTACTTTTGAAGAAGTATTGTCTAGCCTCTTTTGTCTTCAGCTTTCTCTAACCTGCTCTCAATTGCTTTCATTTTGAATGAGCATGAATATATTTAAGGACTTTTAAAACCAGAATGAAAGGCAGAAATTTTTAAATATATGCTATCTAATCATATGTATTATCAAAATATGAGAATCTAAGATACTAAAAATAAGTTGTCCATATTGAAATACTTGCATATAACCTATATATTATATATACTATGTAATACTATATAATACATATAATACTGTGTATATTATATGTATATATAATATACACTGTAAAACAAATGTGGGCTATCAATACATTATATATATATAGGCCACATTTGTTTTACAGTGGACTAGTGGTGGGATTTTTCTTTTCTGCAGATGAAATATTCGAAATAATATCTAGCGTGTGTATGCATATGTATCTGTAGCAAACATTCTATTGCATATAAATTTTAATTCTGCCTAACAAACAAGACTGAGTGACTGAACTGAACTGAACAAATAATATTCTCCATCATTTTCATAAGTAACATAAAATAATTTTGTGTATGTTTTGTATAATTATAGGAATATATAAACATCAAAAAATTTTAATATACGTACATTTTGTAAATATAATACTAATTCTACCAAGTGTTGTTATCTTATCCTAAATTTTTTTTTGTATTTTGGTTTTGATATAAGATTGACAAGCTTATTTGGAAATATATTCTTTAAAAAATTGAACTATTTTTTATGACATGGAGGCAAGATGAAAAACAAGTTTGCTCTAAAAATGCCAAAAACTGATAAAGACTTTATATACTTATAGACTTTGTGTATTTGAGAAGCTGAAGAAGAGGTTCACAATCTTGAAACATATACAGGTAAAGTCACTAGACATAAAATATTGAAGCTGTAAGAGAGAGGAAGGTCATATATCCCAATAAGGTTAATGTGAATATGTAATTCAGTATTTATTTCATATGGTCATAAATTATCACAAAGTACTAAATACATTGCAAATAACTGTTGGGGGAAAATTTCTCCAAAGATGTCTTGCATCTCTGTGCATCTTGAGAGCGAGGTACAAACTGCTCTTTGTTCTAGACTACCTTTCAAAGATTTTTGTATAGCAAACATCCTTGGGAGGTAGAGATAGTGTCTTCCTCCAGAGCAGACGGCAGACATGATACCTGTGCATTTATACATAAAGGATTCAGGATCTCCAAGTTCAGAGATCTTCTGTAATGTAAACTATTGGATGCATTGCTCTGTGGGAAATGAAGCTTGAGGAACCAGCACAAGAAAATCCTGATACTCTGGCTATTGCTATCCCTGTAAATAACAAAATTCTTTATTTCTGACTCAGGAGTCTCATGAGTCTGGGACAGCATTCATGACATTATGGCAAGCTAGTTTGTTACCTACAAAGAGAAGATCCTTTCGAGTTCCTTACAATGATTGTTAGTAGGGAAAAATTGCAAGTACCTTGAAAGTACAGAAACCCTTTACTGCGAGACTGCTTAATCATAAGGTGTGCATTACAGTAATCCACTAGCAGGTGTAATAGTTTCATATGGTACAAAACTTACATACTTGTTACAATATAATGTGTCCTAACTTTTTAAGTAACTTTACAGTGCATTGGAGAAGGAAATGGCAACCCACTCCAGTGTTCTTGCCTGGAGAATCCCAGGGACGGGGGAGCCTGGTGGGCTGCCGTCTATGGGGTCGCACAGAGTCGGACACGACTGAAGTGACTTAGCAGTAGCAGCAGCGGCGGCAGCACAGTTCTAAAAAGTGTATATACTATATATATACATATATATATGTATATGTATGTTTCTAATTCTTAGGAATGCTACAGAAGATTTAATGCAAAAGTCTGCTAAAATGTATATTTTAGGGATTTATTTTATAATGCCTATCGAATTTGAAATGTTTTATTTAAGTGATGAAGGGTCTACTCCACATTAGTTGATCATTGAAAAGATGTGCATCGTACAGTTTAGAATATTATAGTACTATCAAGCAGATGTGATCCTGGTTATACAATGAAACAGATAAGTATGGTAGCCTGATTTCTTTTGATGAGTACCTTTTCCCTTTCTCCCCTGATCATCACATTTCTCACAGCAATTGTTATTCTTTTCTTCCAAACATAATAATATATGCTCAAGTTTTTCCCTTTAAGACAAATATAGCTTGATTTTTCCCGGAAACTTTATATTTTAAATGGGCTTTCTGAAAAGATTCAAAAACAAAAACAAAAGACCTTTGGGGGACCTTTTAATCAATCCAGGGTAGTAAAATTCCAGTTAGTGAGAATGAAACTTTCCAGCATATATCATGACTAACACCAGTCCTTATTGTCCTTACTCTATTCTAGTCCACAAAGATTGTTCCTCTGTCTCTTGGGTTTATGATTATATAAATTATGTAAAAAAAAGTTGGTAGATTTAAAAACCTATCTATTTGGAAACAGATGACTTGGCTACAAGTCTTACTCTGAGATTCAGTTAATTGAATAAACTGAGGAAAGTTACTGGATTGCTGTGAACATCTTTTATTGATATATAAAGTAGGAAAACAATAAACAAACTTCCTTCTCATAGTTATGTTGAGAATTAAACTAAATGAAATGCCGGAACATTCTTATAATGATTAAGTTATACACAAATATAACTAGGAAATTAAAAAATGAGCAAATATCTCTTGGAGCAGAGTTGAATAAACTATGTATTTTAATTCTTGTCAAAGTCTCTATAAGTTTATATCACTATATAAGTCTGCAGGTTTACCAGCATCACACATTTAATGCTATTATTTGAGCCAGTTCTGCACTGTGGACATGTTGAAAATTCTTATTTTATGATTTAAGAAAAAGATGCCACTGTCTGGTTATTCTTCATTGCTGGGCCTTGATGAAGCTACTCTTAAAAATATGAGTTTAATTAAGTTACTTTTCAACAATAACCCTAGACATAGCCTAGCAAAAATTGTTAAGTCTGGGGATAAATAAATGATCAGACAGGAGAAAAAAGTCACCTGAAAAAATAAAAACATGGTGGCTGACTAGCTCTGCTTCACAGTACTAAATCCCAGAATATAATCTGAGCTAAAGTTTTCACAGGGCAGAAAAAAAACATAGATCTAAGAGTTGAATAGCAAGCCAAATAGTTAACAATTTGTGAGGAATATAGAAATGATACATTCTCTAATATGGAAGTGCTTAAAAAAGAAACATTATTAGTTATGACTAGATGCAAATAAATTAAACTCTACATTTAAAAAGCTAAAATTTGTATTTGAATTAGAATATATATCTATACAGAAGCAAGTTTAATGAATAGCAGTGGACGTGGAGTGCTTAAATAAGCCAGTACAAATCCAGATAATTTAATGTCATCCAACTATAAAAAAATCATACTTAAAAATATTTAATAATACTGATTGGAAAGTTCAGAAAATAATAATGAAAAAAGTAGAAAACAAAACTAAAGATAGATATCGTTTCATTTCTGTTAAATATATTAGGCATAAAGAAGGCAGGGAAAATATCAGTATGATGACAGTAGTAATTGCTAGGTAGCATGATTATGCCTGATTGTAAATTTTATGTTACTTTCAAGGTAATGTTTAATATCTAATATTCTATAATGGCCATGTTTTACTTTTATAATCAGAAATTAAAGAAAGGAACATAAAAGAGCCATTGACAAATCCTGCACAAAGTAAGCATACAAAGAGGGGGTCTGAGATTGAGAAAAAACAAGAGATGGAGGAGGACTTGCCAAGAAAGAAGCTGATTTGACGATAAAGCAAACAACTAAGTCTCAAATACTACAGTGCAAAGATGGGGGATGAAGAAAGTCCCCTGGGAGTGTCTAATTGAAGTAGTCATGGGTGGGTTTCTCAACAGTAGTCCCAGGCTTTTGCCAGGTTGTTTGCCAGACTTGGCTACTGTAGTTTGATGCATAAATGGAGGAAGAAATCATAATTCATTCTTTTGAGGAACTTGGCTTTTAAAAGGAGAATAATTGAATTTTCTAAAGAGTAATATAAAACTAAGGTTTTTGTTGTTGTTGTCCTTTGCTTGTTTTTTAAGACATGAAAAATTAGGCAAGAATTGAATAATGTTACTATAGTGTTTAAAAGTGAATGGTTTGAATTAGATGAACCAGACTTAAATTTGGGTTTCAGGAAGATTGTGATATAGGGGGAACACGCAGTAGATGCCATTCATGTTATGGGAATGTTATGGGAAGTTTTAGTTAATTTGCTAATTTAAAATATAAATTTAAATGGGGAGTAATGAAGTATAACACATTTTTAAAGTTGACTTTAACTTAATGTATAGAAGGACACATTTTTCAGCAAATTCTACATATAGATCAAAGCCTTTATTTAGTTCTTGAACAGCTTTTTGGAATAAATGACACTCATAATACTTATAATATCCAGTTATGAAGTCTTTAAAGTGAAGTTAAAATTTAAAGCCCTTAGGAAACAAAAGCTTTGTCAAACTTTTACAGATTGTTTCTGTCCACACTGAATTAAATTACAATTTACAACAAAATTTTTAAGACTTTTCAAAGCATTAGGTTTAATTTTCATGGAAACTAATTGGAGTTTTTGTTGTTGTTGATTTTTTTCACAAATACCTAGATGATTTACATAATATTAATTTTATTTATTTTTGAGTAGAAAAGTTTTATTTATTTATTTATATTCTTTTAATATAAATTTATTTCTTTTAATTGGAGGCTAATTACTTAACAATATTGTATTGGTTTTGCTATACATCAACATGAATCCACCACAGGTGTACACATGTTCTCCATCCTGAACCCCCTCCCACCTCCCTCCCCACACCATCCCTCTGGGTCATCCCAGTGCACCAGCCCTGAGCATCCTGTATCATGCATCGAACCTGGGCTGGCAATTTGTTTCACATGTGATATTATACATGTTTCAATGCCATTTTCCCAAATCTTCCCACCCTCGCCCTCTCCCACAGAGTCCAAAAGACTGTTCTATATATCTGTGTCTCTTTTGCTGTCTCGCATACAGGGTTATCGTTACAATCTTTCTAAATTCCATATGTATGCATTAGTATCCTGTATTGGTGTTTTTCTTTCTGGCTTACTTCACTCTGTATAATAGGCTCCAGTTTCATCTACCTCATTACAACTGATTG
>NW_011494835.1:2794462-2800956 GCF_000754665.1 Bison bison bison
CTTCTGGTTTCCTCAGTGTGTATGCCCAGCAGTGGGATTGCTGGGTCATAAGGCAGTTCTGTTTCCAGTTTTTTAAGGAATCTCCACACTGTTCTCCATAGTAGCTGTACTAGTTTGCATTCCCACCAACAGTGTAAGAGGGTTCCCTTTTCTCCACACCCTCTCTAGCATTTATTGCTTGTAGACTTTTGGATCGCAGCCATTCTGACTGGCGTGAAATGATACCTCATTGAGGTTTTGATTTGCATTTCTCTGATAATGAGTGATGTTGAGCATCTTTTCATGTGTTTGTTAGCCATCTGTATGTCTTCTTTGGAGAAATGTCTGTTTAGTTCTTTGGCCCATTTTTTGATTGGGTCATTTATTTTTCTGGAATTGAGCTGGAGGAGTTGCTTGTTTATTTTTGAGATTAATTCTTTGTCAGTTGCTTTGTTTGCTATTATTTTCTCCCATTCTGAAGGCTGTCTTTTCACCTTACTTATAGTTTCCTTTGTTGTGTAGAGCTTTTAATTTTAATTAGGTCCCATTTGTTTATTTTTGCTTTTATTTCCAATATTCTGGGAGGTGGGTCATAGAGGATCCTGCTGTGATTTATGTTGGAGAATGTTTTGCCTATGTTCTCCTCTAGGAGTTTTATAGTTTCTGGTCTTATGTTTAGATCTTTAATCCATTTTGAGTTTATTTTTGTGTATGGTGTTAGAAAGTGTTCTAGTTTCATTCTTTTACAAGTGGTTGATCAGTTTTCCCAGCATCACTTGTTAAAGAGATTGTCTTTTCTCCATTGTGTATTCTTGCCTCCTTTGTCAAAGATAAGGTGTCCATAGGTGCGTGGATTTATCTCTGGGCTTTCTATTTTGTTCCATTGATCTATATTTCTGTCTTTGTGTCAGTACCATACTGTCTTGATGACTGTAGTTTTGTAGTAGATCCTGAAGTCAGGCAGGTTGATTCCTCCAGTTCCATTCTTCTTTCTCAAGATTGCTTTGGCTATTTGAGGTTTTGTGTATTTCCATACAAATTGTGAAATTATTTGTTCTAGCTCTGTGAAAAATACCATTGGTAGCTTGATAGAGATTGCATTGAATCTATAGATTGCTTTGGGTAGTATACTCATTTTCACTATATTGATTCTTCCAATCCATGAACACGATATATTTCTCCATCTATTAGTGTCCTCTTTGATTTCTTTCACCAGTGTTTTATAGTTTTCTATATATAGGTCTTTTGTTTCTTTAGGTAGATATATTCCTAAGTATTTTATTCTTTTTGTTGCAATGGTGAATGGAATTGTTTCCTTAATTTCTCTATTTTCTCATTATTAGTGTATAGGAATGCAAGGGATTTCTGTGTATTGATTTTATATCAACTGCAACTTTACTATATTCATTGATTGGCTCTAGTAATTTTCTGGTAGAGTCTTTAGGGTTTTCTATGTAGAGGATCATGTCATCTGCAAACAGTGAGAGTTTTACTTCTTCTTTTCCAATTTGGATTCCTTTTATTTCTTTTTCTGCTCTGATTGCTGTGGCCAAAACTTCCAAAACTATGTTGAATTGTAGCAATGAAAGTGGGCACCCTTGTCTTGTTCCTGATTTTAGGGGAAATGCTTTCAGTTTTTCACCATTGAGGATAATGTTTGCTGTGGGTTTGTCATATATAGCTTTTATTATGTTGAGGTATGTTCCTTCTATTCCTGCTTTCTGGAGAGTTTTTATCATAAATGGATGTTGAATTTTGTCAAAGGCTTTCTCTGCATCTATTGAGATAATTATATGGCTTTTATTTTTCAATTTGTTAATGAGGTGTATTACACTGATTGATTTGCAGATATTGAAGAATCTTTGCATCCCTGGGATAAAGCCCACTTGTTCATGGTGTATGATCTTTTTAATGTGTTGTTAGATTCTGATTGCTAGAATTTTGTTAAGGATTTTTGCATCTATGTTCATCAGTGATATTGGCCTGTAGTTTAAAATGACAACAAGTGAAACTGAAGATAATAACTTTGGGACAACCTCGAGTGATTCTTGGTAAGCCTGCCACTCAGTTGTAGGGCACAGAATGCTCAAAGTTACAGGAGGGTGACTGGTAGCTAAGAGCACTGAGTGTATTTACAAAGGAATAGAATGCTGGTTACCAGCAATGCAGGAGTCCTGGGTTCAATCCCTGGGTTGGGAAGATCCTCTGGAGAAGGGAATGGCTACCCAGTCCAGTATTCTGACCCAGAGAATTCCATGAACTTTTTCCATGGGGTCGCAAAGAGTTGGACATGACTGAGCAAGTTTGACTTTCACTTACCACTGACTTGGATAAGTGGGGGTAGGTTAAGAGAATCTACTGTACAGAAACCAGAGTTAACAAAGAATGGAACAACATCTTAATTTTAAAAATAAAGCTATATGTTGAAATCTGTATAACAGAGAAGATCTGTTTCTTATCAAAAGTTCAACAGTTAAAGAATATTATAATTAATGTTAAGTCATATACCTTAATGATATGCTATGTGAGACTTTCCTAAGTATAAAATGATTAACAACAACAAAACTGGTACCACATTATCCATATGAAAATATTATTCATAATAAAAATTTGTTTCACAAGAAATAAAATTTTGAACTCTTTCTTTGGCTGGAGGTTGAAGGGATATAATTTTAGCAGGAATCTTTAAAGAAGTGGTTGAGCATCCAGGTGTTTGGTGACTGTTAACTTTGAGAAACTGATGTTGAAATTTAGTTTTTTGCCATTTTCATTTCTCTATGGGCTTCCCTGGTGGCTGAGCTGGTAAAGAATCTGCCTGTAATGTGGGAGACCTGGGTTTGATCCCTGGTTTGGGAAGATCCCCTGGAGAAGGGAAAGGCTACCCACTCCAGTATTCTGGCCTGGAGAATTCTGTGGACTGTATAGGGTTGCAAAGAGTCAGATATGACTGAGCGACTTTCACTTTCATTTCTCTATTGTAAATTTCCATGAAGCAAACTGGACAGTATATCAACTTCTGTAAATTTCCGCTATGATGGAAATCAAGCTCATTTTGTTAAATCTTGCTGGTTTTCCTTGCTGTAAGTGTTTAGGAAAATAAGGAGAGATGTATATTCCATGAATGTGGGGTGACTACACATCCGACAGGGCTGACTACTGAGACATGTACACAAACCAGATTTCTGAGCCAAGACAAAGAGGTCAGTGACCAGAAGCACTTTCCAAAACAAGTGGTAGGCCAGAGAGGAAATTAAGCCATCAGCTGGGGAATGAAAAAAAAAAAAAAACAGTAGAGAGCCAGAGAAATTGAATGATTGGTTTGCCAAACTGGGAAATCTAGAGCAGGCAGCAGATTGCTGAGACAAAAAGAGCTCAGGCTGAGACAGATGGTGGTGGGGAGCTCAAGGGCCAGTTTCCAGTCTCGTGAACACTGAGCACCGTTACTACGTTTCTGTTTTCTGTGGTCTGTACTTCCTTTTTCTGGGATGGTCCCACTGGGTCTGAAGGTGGAGTTCATGCTTATTGCTACTTTCAGACAAGTCTTTCTTCTTTCTGAAGTGTTCCACATCATCACAGCACATTCCCTACCCCTCATTTTTACTGTCTGCTCTACTTCAGGACATTCTTTCTCATATTTCAATAATTTATCTCAATTTATTATTTATTCTATCCAATAATACCATCTTCTTAGTTTAGACCATTTCAATATTTGAACAAGGATGAGACTAGGGTGAAGCAAATGCAAAAGTAAAAGAGAAACTCAGTCTTAGGGTCATGCCAGCTTTTTTTCATTACCAATCATTTCAACCCCTTGATAAACTTAATATCCTTTCTAACTCAACTCTTCTGGTACCCCCATTCCAGTAATTCTTCAACCTTGCCAATTGATTATTCCCATTAACTGAATTCGCCCCTTGTCCCCTTGATCCCTTCACTCTTTTTGTCACCAATGATGATAATGATGGTCCATGGAATCACTGCAGATGGCAATTGCAGCTATAAAATTAAAAGACGCTTATTCCTTGGAAGGAAAGTTATGACCAACCTAGACAGCATATTAAAAAGCAGAGACATCACTTTGTCAACAAAGGTCCATCTAGTCAAGGCTATGGTTTTTCTAGTAGTCATTTATGGATATGAGAGTTGGACTATAAGAAAGCTGAGTGCCAAAGAATGGATGCTTTTGAACTGTGGTGTTGGAGAAGACTCTTGAGAGTCCCTTGGACTGCAAGGAGCTCCAACCTGTCCATCCTAGAGGAGATCAGTCCTGAGTGTTCATTGGAAGGACTGATGTTGAAGCTGAAACTCCAAGACTTTGGCCACCTGATGAGAAGTGCTGACTCACTTGAAAAGACCCTGCTGCAGGGGGAGATTGAGGGCAAGAGGAGAAGGGGATGACAGAGGATGAGATGGTTGGATGGCATCACCAACTCAGTGGACAACAGTTTGGGTAAATTCCAGGAGTTGGTGATGGACAGGGAGGCCTGGCGTGCTGCAGTTCATGGGGTTGCAGAGAGTCGGACATGACTGAGTGAACTGAACTGAACAGTACTACCCTTTCTGACTTCCTTGTACTCACTTGGAACCAACACAAACCTGAATAAATTCAACTCTCTGCCTACTTCACATTTGTCCCTATGCAACTGAATGTGATTGGAGAAAAGCATCCAATCATGGTGCATGCTTTTCTTTTTTTTTTAACATTACTGATTACTAAACTCAGGTAGGATCTCCAGGTTGCTTCCTACATGACACATTCCTCTCTCCTCCCATCCCGTCAAACACCCACCCCATCCTTCCTCATCTAGTACTAACTGTTCATTGTGCTTCACTGAGAACATTAAACATTGAGGAAAAAATATATCTGTATCTTATATATAGAGATGGATGATAGATAATAGATAGATAACCTATTTGAATCTACAATGTAAGAAGATTGAATGATAGAATGATAAAAGCTACAGTGTAAACTTCTTAAGGACAAAGAGCTTTGTCTGTTTTGTTCTTGGACAAGAGCTTGAAAAGTAGTTCAAATAAATATTTATTAAGTAAATGAAGAAGTGATATAAAAAGCAGTTTAGAATTATGCTTTATAGTATAATAAATTTTAATTTTATATGATTAAATATTAAAAATATTTTTGAAACCCATAAAACTATAAGAGCATATATTTTGATTGTGAATCTGACAAATAATTTTCTAAACTCAAAATTTCTAAATTTAAAAGCAAAGAGCAAAAATGACAAAGAAAACAGATAAACTAAGTTACATAAAAATTTAAAATTTCTAAATGACATAAAATATTACAAATACACTTTTGAAAAAAACACATATGGTAAATATTATTTATCCCAAGGAGAGCTATAAGGAATTAATATTCTTACCATGGAATCATAAAATAACTGATCAAACAGGGTACAAAAATATAAAGCTCATAAACTTAGAGAAAATGCTAAATTCCATTAATGTACAAAGTACAGATTTACACAACAGAAATCTTTTAAATTACCAAAGTAAAATAATAATAGATTTAAATTATTAGTAATTTTATTTAAATTATTAAAAATTAAAATAAATGATTAATAGATTTAATACAACTGAATTTAGAATAATAATAATTCTAAAAGTAGGATTATAGCTAGCTGGAAACAGTTTTCTCCTAAAATAATTTGAAAATATATACTAAAATTTTTTAAAGTAGTCTTATCTTTTTTATGAAATCATTTTATATCTGGTGATCATTTGCATTTCAAAAGAAAGTAACTGTTTGAAATACATAGAAGTCTTTGTATGTATAAAATAATTTTATGATAATTTTCCTAAAAGCAAAAATTGGTGAGGAGGGAAAAACTTAGCTTAGATAAAAAGGAAAAAAAAAAAAATCCCCAAATTTGTGTGTGCATAGCCTGGAGAATTATGCAGCCGTTAGAAATGCTATTTTTTAAAAAGAGGATTTAATAATATGGAAAACTATTTATACAATATTAAAAAAAAATAAACTTGTGATCATTATGCCCTAAATTCAGAAACAAAATATGTGAAAGAAAAGACAGGAAGGAAATATAGCAAAATGTATACAGCAGTTATGTCTAAGTTGTATTCAAGTATTAAATGTGATTCTGATTCTTTAAAAAGTGTTTATATATTTTTCAAATTATTTCCAATGAGCACATTTTACTTTAATAATCAGAAAGAGCCTCTATTTATAAAAAAATAAGGAAATGAATATAGTTCTAATTTGTAGAACATCATAAGCAAATCACCATGCCTTGGGCATGTCCTCTAAATAGTTGAGGAAAAATTTATTTATATATAAATATATAAAGGGCCTCTTGATGAAAGTGAGAGGAGAGTGAAAAAAATGGCTTAAAGTTCAACATTCAGAAAACTAAGATCATGGCATCCGGTCCCATCACTTCATGGCAAATAGGTGGGGAAACAGTAGCTGACTTTATTTTTCTGGGCTCCAAAATCACTGCAGATGGTGACTGCAGCCATGAAATTAAAAGACGCTT
>NW_011494835.1:2801056-2802479 GCF_000754665.1 Bison bison bison
AGGCAGGAGTAGAAGTATGTTGAGTCAGGGATAGTGCTCAGAACTGCAGCAAGGTCCCAGTATAACCAGCTGGGTAAATATAGTTCATTGGGTTCTAGAGGATCTGCCCCAGCATTGGCTGCAATGAATCATAATACCTAGGTGTATGAAACCTTGTCAAATTCTTTGTGCAGCAAGATGAAAAACTCCCATTTAGGATACTCTAGAATAACATTCGATGCTCATAGGTGTTGGACAAAGGGCTCCACATGGAGTTCAGGATTTTGCCTGTCCTACTCAGAGCCCTGGGAAAACATCTTTCCAGATGGCAGGAGTTGTAGATGAAAGCCACAGAGTTAGTAATTTTCTGCCACCAGAGTTTCATATGGCTGAATAAGTTAGAGGAGTTCAAGAACATGTCTTACTAAGGAGAGCTCTCTGAGTTGAACTTGTATGAATGGTGGCTTTAAAATGATCTTTAGTGTGATCTGAAAGTTGGTCTGAACCATGTTCCTATAATTACTTATGGTAAGATTGCAGCTGTGGGTAAATGAATTATATGGTCTGAAAGCTATAGAAACAATAGAATGGGGTATTTTGAGTTGAGGTGTAGATTGCATTAATAAAATAAAACATGGTAGCTGGCAAAGTACCTCAGCCACATTGTCATTATGAAATGTAGCACCATAGGCACCTCTGTTGCATTCATGCTATTTATACAGAGAAGCTGGCCTTCAGATGGGAATTATTATTCAAGCAGTGGTACGTTGATGTGAAGGTTGTTAAAAAATACAGATCACTAGATGGGCAAGGTCCAGGATACTTGGTTTTGTCAATTGTTATGGGAGGGAAACTGATCTTTTTTCAGCTCTACCCTGCTGGTGGTAGATAATATTCCCTTAAACAGGCCTCTCCTGTTCCACTATAACCAGGCTACGCTGTGTTTCCCTGTCCTCTCCTGCCCCGTGCTGTTCTTGTCTCTTTAAAGGTCCAACCCAAGCATTACCTCCACTTCTTCCTCTCTGTCTTGGTCCACCAAGCATCAATTTTCTGTCCCTGTTAAACCTCTGCCTTGTCTTTCAAATTCACTGCACACCATTGCTTTCTATTTCATAAGCTATGTTCTATAGGATGCGTTTCTTTGCCCAAAAGGAAGGACTACAGTAGCACCTCAGTAATAGGAAAAAAGCACCAGTGAGTTAAAGGATGGAGCTCAGGGTTGTACTGCTGCACTGAGGTAAGAGCTGTTATTAGAAACTCTATTGACAGTAGCAATACAGAAAATAAATGTAATGAATGAGAGTGAGTAAGAAAGTCTGAACTAGTTCAAAATTTGCATCTATCTAGGGGGTTTCCCCAGTGGCTCAGCTGTAAATAATCCACCTGCAATGCAGGAGATGAAGGAAATGTGGCTTGATCCCTGGGTCAGGAAGATCCCCTGGAG
>NW_011494835.1:2802579-2809405 GCF_000754665.1 Bison bison bison
CAGGTTAATCAATTCTGTTGACCTAGATTTATTAAATACAGTCTAGATTCTCTCACTGTATTATTTCTCTTTCCTCCAAATTTACTTTAGTTCTAGACCCAGTCTAGAACTAAAGTAAATTTAGACCCAGTCTAAATTTACTAATAGTCTAATTTACTTTAGACCCAGTCATACAACTCCATCTCCTACCTTTGTAATAAATGATATGAGGAGATTGCTTGAGAAGCCTCCTGGCAGCCTCTTCTTTCCGTGTACTCTTGAATCCCCTTTCTTCATGAATTAAGCTCTTTTACCTGTGGCTCATCTGGTTTCTCATTGCGAGTCCTGGATTTCTGCTTCTGTCCAGTTCCCGTGTCATAGAAGCATAAGAGCCCTTTTTGGAGGGAGGCTGTGACAATTCAAGACAGACTTTCCCACTGCTATTCTGCCTGGGTTCTAAATGCTCCCTCTTACTACTACTTTAGATTGGTAATGATCCATTTCTAACCACTTAACATCTGAGCCACTGCAGTTTTCAGGCTTTTGCTAAGTGAATGCCTGATTAGCTTCACTTATGCCACTGTCTCCCTCACTTCCCCAGCTAGCATGCCCCAACCTGTTGAACGTCTCTTGAATTCCTTCCTTTTCCCCTTCTCCTCCCTTCAGCCCTTCTTTTCTCTTTAGGGGATCCTTCTTTTGTTCATTGATATTTCCAGCCTATCTGTAGGATCTGGAGCTTCCAACCTCATCAGGCACCTCTTTTCTCAGGGACACCCTCCTCTGGGAATTGTTCCTTCACAATAGCATTTACACAGATCACAGAAACATCTGGAAATAACTACAGTTTAACTCTGCTTTTCCTCAAATCAGAGGATGATATTTGTGACTTTGTGTCAGGAACGAGTTAGTTTGCAAGCACTTTTCTACATTAACGCTGAAGTTGTATGTTAATGTGAAATTATGTTCTTCTAATCAGGTATTTAAAGATTATTGGGGAAAAGTGATAATAGAATCGTTGTTCCTGTTACTGTTATATTTGAATCTCAAGTAAATACTCATTTTCATACATTTAACAAGTTGCACGATTTAATTGCATGAATATGGTATATGACTGAGATTAATGTACCGTTTGTATGAACGGAAATACTAATTACTGAATTATGTCATGGACAATGAAACCCTAGTTCCTTGTATGTGTAGAACTTAACATCAGAAGCATAAATGATTTTTACTATACTTCCCTCAAACTTTACATTTGCTTTATTCCTTTTCCAGTCCCAAATACATATTTATATTCTATATCTGCATCCTTCTGATATTTTTGCATGATGAAAACAGCAATATTAGTAAGCTCTACCACTTTGTTGGGTTTAGCCAGCAGCACAATATCTAATATATTAACAACAATGTACTACTTGTTAAAATTCTGCCAATATATCTTCTAGCTACTATTTCAACCATTTGGAATTTGTACTTATACCACACTTATACATATTTTTATACCAATGTTCGTTTAGGAAGCAACCATACACTCTTAGTAAAATCATAAAAAGTTCACCAGTGCTTTTTTGTATAAGAAAATATAGTTTCTATCATCTAATTATGTATTTTAGTAGCAAACTCACACTTTACCTACTTTAGTTGTGCTTGCTATCTTTTATCTTTCCAAACCACCTATTCTCAATTGCCACAGTCTCTTTCCAAAAAGGACTCTTAAATCCTCCATAATATGGAAACAGGGAAGAAGCAGAAATCTTCTTCTAATCTTGGTGCTATAAGAAGACAAGTCACATGCAAAGGAGCTCATTTTATGACACAAGAAGGAGACTTCAGAGTAGGAAAAAGAAGAGAATGCCAGGAGTCTTTTTAAAGCAATTTCCCTGGAACATTTAGTACAAGAGGAAACCAAGATCAGAGACTGTAGAGGAAAATAATTGTCAGGAGATAGGGGTCTAGATATCATTCTTTTCACCCTGGCACATTTTTGATGTTCCATAGCATCTTTTTCTTTTTTTTAACTTTATTTTTATATTGAAGGATAATTGCTTTACAGAATTTTGTTGTTTTCTGTCAAACCTCAACAGTGTCCTGTGGACTTATAAAGATACCAAGCTGCTTCTGAGACTGTGACTTCAGTTTGCTGATCATCAGGAGGCAGGAGTAGAAGTATGTTGAGTCAGGGATAGTGCTCAGAACTGCAGCAAGGTCCCAGTATAACCAGCTGGGTAAATATAGTTCATTGGGTTCTAGAGGATCTGCCCCAGCATTGGCTGCAATGAATCATAATACCTAGGTGTATGAAACCTTGTCAAATTCTTTGTGCAGCAAGATGAAAAACTCCCATTTAGGATACTCTAGAATAACATTCGATGCTCATAGGTGTTGGACAAAGGGCTCCACATGGAGTTCAGGATTTTGCCTGTCCTACTCAGAGCCCTGGGAAAACATCTTTCCAGATGGCAGGAGTTGTAGATGAAAGCCACAGAGTTAGTAATTTTCTGCCACCAGAGTTTCATATGGCTGAATAAGTTAGAGGAGTTCAAGAACATGTCTTACTAAGGAGAGCTCTCTGAGTTGAACTTGTATGAATGGTGGCTTTAAAATGATCTTTAGTGTGATCTGAAAGTTGGTCTGAACCATGTTCCTATAATTACTTATGGTAAGATTGCAGCTGTGGGTAAATGAATTATATGGTCTGAAAGCTATAGAAACAATAGAATGGGGTATTTTGAGTTGAGGTGTAGATTGCATTAATAAAATAAAACATGGTAGCTGGCAAAGTACCTCAGCCACATTGTCATTATGAAATGTAGCACCATAGGCACCTCTGTTGCATTCATGCTATTTATACAGAGAAGCTGGCCTTCAGATGGGAATTATTATTCAAGCAGTGGTACGTTGATGTGAAGGTTGTTAAAAAATACAGATCACTAGATGGGCAAGGTCCAGGATACTTGGTTTTGTCAATTGTTATGGGAGGGAAACTGATCTTTTTTCAGCTCTACCCTGCTGGTGGTAGATAATATTTCTGTCCCTGTTAAACCTCTGCCTTGTCTTTCAAATTCACTGCACACCATTGCTTTCTATTTCATAAGCTATGTTCTATAGGATGCGTTTCTTTGCCCAAAAGGAAGGACTACAGTAGCACCTCAGTAATAGGAAAAAAGCACCAGTGAGTTAAAGGATGGAGCTCAGGGTTGTACTGCTGCACTGAGGTAAGAGCTGTTATTAGAAACTCTATTGACAGTAGCAATACAGAAAATAAATGTAATGAATGAGAGTGAGTAAGAAAGTCTGAACTAGTTCAAAATTTGCATCTATCTAGGGGGTTTCCCCAGTGGCTCAGCTGTAAATAATCCACCTGCAATGCAGGAGATGAAGGAAATGTGGCTTGATCCCTGGGTCAGGAAGATCCCCTGGAGTAGGAGGAAATGGCAACCCATTCCAGTATTCCTCCAGTATTCACGGACGGAGGAGCCTGGCAGGCTACAGTCCATAGGTCAACAGAGTCAGACATGACTGAACATATCACACATCTATCAATCCATCATCTATCTAGCTGTATTTCTATCTATATACATATTAAACCAGTTTGGAGTTTCTTACTCACACTCTTATTCATTCATTTTATTTTCCATACTGATAGATAGTTATAGATACAGATGATATAAGTATAGAGCTAGAGAGACACTATTGTCTATCATACTGGGTTGAAAACTTAGGCATCATAATTTGTTCAATAAATAAAAATTCACCGGTTGTCTTTATGATGTGTAAATGACCAAAATTTTCCAAAATATGACTTGCTCTACTGGGATTCTTCCACACAGAAATGTTTTTGCATTTCAAAATGCAACTTTATATATTTATTTTCATACCATTTATTTGAACTTTTCACCAATGTGTTAAATTATGGAGTATTCCAACTGGAGTCAATTTAGAAAAATCTGAACACTTTGGTTAAGTTAATACCAAAGGTATTTTATTCTTCCAGATAAATTTTGCCAGAAAGGATTTTGATTTTTTCCCCCCTCCATTCAGGCTCTGATTAATCTAAGAAACATAATGTTGGCAAAGTAATGTTATTGATTTGCACTCAGAAATTATTCTTCCTTGTCTATAAGTTTTGCTTATTTATAATTTGAGTGTGTGTGTGTTAGTCACTTGGTAGTGTCTGACTCTTTGCAACCCTGTGGACTGTAGCCCACCATGCTCCTCAGTCCATGGAATTCCTGAGGCAAGAATACTGGTAAGGGTTGTCAATCCCTTCTCCAGGGGATCTTCCTGACCCAGGGATCAAATCCGCATCTCTTGCATTGCAGAAAGATTCTTTACCTACTGAGTCACCTGGGAAGATGGAGTAATAAATGTCTATAATTTAATAAATTTAGAATGATAAATTTAATAAATACAGAATACCTCTAATTTAAGAATTATAAAAGGAGAGTACCAAGGATGCTGAAACAATAAGATCTGGTGCTAAAGTTATATTGTTTCAGTGTTTCCTAGAGCATGAAAGATGAATGTGCGTATGTGTAGCACTCATCAAAGTAACAGAATAAAAAACCACTTCCAAACCAGGTTAGATAAAATAATCAAACTTCACACCAAGTCCAGAATGATTAAAAGCTCACTGCTGACACCTTATGACCCCACATTCAGTATCTTATACATCCTATAAAGCTGGTAAGCATCAGGCCATGCTGAGTAATATAAAAGATTTTCTGGAAAACACAGCTTTCTGAGAGATATCTGAAGATGGAAGCACAAAATCCCTGCTCCACTAGAGAGCACTAATGACCAGACTCCCATTGCTGAAACTTTGGCAGAGATAATTTAACTTTTTATCCATCTCCTCAATACACCTTAACCATTCCACCAAAGAAGCATGGGATTTTTCTAATACATATGAGGAAGAATATTCTAATAGGATCTTTAATAGAGAAGATGCATCAGTGTTTGGTCTTATGATAATATCTGGCCAAAAATATAGAAGTAGATTGCAAAATCATTCATATCACCTTGTTTGTTTTTTTTTTTTAAACTCCAACATACCACCACAGAACTTCAAAGTTGCAAACAATGTCAACACTAGTAGGGGGAAAATGATACACATGATGGTGTGGGATATGATGTCATTTCACTGCTCAAAATGCTGACTTGATATCAGCCAGTTATTTAATGCTCCCCGAGGTTCACTGGCAATCTGGTTTACAGGGATCTCCTAGTTTTTAGACACTAAAGAAATCCGGAAAGCAATAGCCGGATTATTACGCCATTATCAAAAATCTACAAAACAATTGGGTAGAAATGATGGTGATGGGTATTAAAGACATTACATGTCAGTAACATGGAACTAAAAATAACAATTTAAAAGTTTCCAACTAAACTAATTTTTTATCAACTTGCATTTGTTTTATGCTGAATTTATTTCCAGGAAATATAATTTTGCTTCTTTTATTTCTTCAGGGATATCTTCTTCTTCTGTGCAAACTCAGCTTGTGATTTAAGAACAATAGATTCTTTTTCGGTAAGATCATCTCCCTGTGGCAGGGTGAGCTCCTGTATGAGTTAATCCACCCATGAGCTCTGTGAATAAACAGCACACCCTAAGGGGCTTTGTTCACCTGGATGAGCATAATGATTAGAGAATCTACATTAAGTTCAATGTTATTCCACATTTTTAAGCAAGTGCAGCAAAAAGTCAGCACTGTTTCTGCAACACTGACCATGTGCTCAGATCCACTGTTTTTTCTAGGCAAACATACCAGTTCCACCATTGTAGCAATGGAATGGCATGAACTTATTTCTATAAAATGACATCTTTCCGATACTTTGTGGCTTTTCACATATGCATATCCTTGATGGCCTGAGTCCACAGGTGTTCTTAAGGTGCCCGCAAAGATTTAAAACTCTTGATTTGCATTATTTTGTGGGACTTTCTTGGTCAAGTGCGTAGCCTAAGAGATCACCTTAGGCTACCTGCAGGAAGAGCAAAATGAAATATTTTTGAAAAATATATTTTTATCATGTCCTCAGAAAACTTGAGAAATGGTGTTCTGTTGAGAAGTCTTGTACAAAAATTTGTTTGGCTGCCAGCTTATTCTGAGTCAAAATCCACAGATAATGATTGAGAACTCAAACTTCCTATAATCAAATGAGTATTGGGTATAGAATTTCTCAGACTCGGTTGTAAGCATGCTGATTTGGGATCTCTTTGGTATGATCTCATTCCCTTTGCTGTGGGTCTCATCTATTTCATAGCTGGCTCCATAATTCCTGCTTAAATCTGTGCTCTTGCCTATTTTCCCACTTTCATTGAGATACACCAGTCCATTCAATCCATTCAGCTAGAAAATTGTGTCATCAGTCTCTCTCCATCCAACTGGCTAAGTCCTAGTGACTCTCCTTTATACAATTTTAAAATTATCTTCATTTATTTATTTTTACTGAAGTATAGTTACTAGTATATTATATATACATATATATTCTTTTTCTGATTCTTTCCCCTTATAGGCTATTATAGAATGTTGAGTATATGCTATGCTATGCTAAGTCACTTCAGTCGTGTCCGACTCTGTGTGACCCCATAGACGGCAGCCACCAGGCTCCCCCGTCCCTGGGATTCTCCAGGCAAAAACACTGGAGTGGGTTGCCATTTCCTTCTCCAATGCATGAAAGTGAAAAGTGACCCCGACGATGCTGGATGCTTGGGGCTGGTGCACTGGGACGACCCAGAGGGATGGTATGGGGAGGGAGGAGGGAGAAGGGTTCAGGATGGGGAACACATGTATACCTGTGGTGGATTCATTTTGATATTTGGCAAAACTAATACAATTATGTAAGG
>NW_011494835.1:2809505-2817411 GCF_000754665.1 Bison bison bison
AAAAAAAAAAAAAAAACAAAACAACACACACACACACACACACACACACACACAAAGAAAAGTGAAAGTGAAGTCGCTCAGTCGTGCCCGACTCCTAGCAACCCCATGGACTGCAGCCTACCAGGCTCCTCCATCCATGGGATTTTCCAGGCAAGAGTACTGGAGTGGGGTGCCACTGCCTTCTCTGGTTGAGTATATAGTGGGTCTTTATTTTATTTATGTATTTTATACGTAGTAGTGTGGATTCTTCTTAAACCCCCCTCAACTCTTTCCTCTCATTTCTAGCCTTTCTATGATAACTTTAGTTTGGCCCTAATTTCTCGCACTTAGATTTAAAAATTCTTAGTTAGTTTCTCCCTCTGTTCCAGTCTAACTTACCAATTCACCTTCCCTATTAGCATAATTGTTTTCTCTCTCAACTATCTAAGTGATATGTCATTCTCTACTTAAACACTCAAATACTTGTATGGCTCCTTATCGCCTGTGAGAGTGCTGTTTATATTTTTTAATATTACAGTATGTTGTAATACGTGCTAGAGTTGACATATGCAAGATATATCCATGTTGCAAAGGTGGATAAGAGCAACGCTACTCTGTTACGATGCAAAACCTCCTTTATCATCTTCACTACTCATAGGAGGGATCACACCCTTGCAATAAGGGACAATTTACCAAAAAGTAGGTGCTAAAGTAAGCTGAAACTAGAACACAGGCTTTGGAGTCAGTCATAAATTCAATTTTGAATCTATTACATACAACATGCACATTTGGACAGGTCACTATACCTTTCTAAATCCAGTTTTTCACCTGTGAATTGGGAATAATTATGCTTGTATTATTATTATTATTATGACTCATTGGAAAAAGACCCTGATGCTGGGAAAGATAGAAGGCAGGAGGAAAGGGGGACGACAGAGGATGAGATGGTTTGATGGCATCACTGACTCAACGAATGTGAGTTTGAGCAAGCTCTGGGAGATGGTGAAGGACAGGAAAGCCTGGCATGCTGCAGTCCATGGGGTCGCAAAGAGTTGGACATGACTGAGTGACTGAGTAACAACAACAATGTCTCTGTTAGAGCTTCTATGACAGTTCATTAAGGCAATTAATTTAATGCCTTGAACACAATGCCTAGTGCAAAGCATGTATCCATAAGTGTTATTTCTTGTCCCTGTAAAGACACTCAGGAACACAAGAGAATGCCTTACTTTGAAAAGGTATTTCAAGCAGGAAAAAGTACTGTCCTGCTGTACTTCACTCCTTTTAATAGCTGAGTAATATTCTATTGTATATGTGTACCACACCTTCCATTTATCTGTTGTTGGACATTTAGGTTATTTCCATGTCTTGACTATTACAAATAGTGCTTCTATGAACATAGGGGTGCATGTATCTTTTCAGATTATAGTTTTGCCTGGGTATATGCCCAGGAGTGGGAGTGCAGGACCATATGGTAGCTCTGTGCTGTTCTGTGCCTATCCATGGAGAACAGCATGGCCTATTTGAGGAACTCTAAGTGGCAAGAGGCATGAAAAGGAAAAAAAAAAACAGATGAGAATTGAGAAGAAAGTAGTGGCTTGTTCTTAGAGGGTCTTATCTTCTATTTCACCTTCTGGCCTTTCTTCTCTTGATCTCTTCAATCAAGCCTCTTCAGTTTTCTTGTCATTTTCATTCCCTTCTTAACTAAGTTTAGAGACCTCATAGATCATATTCACTGTTTCTACTTCCTCAACCCACTTCAATCTAGAACCTAGCCCTATCACTCCACTGACATTATCATCATCAACATCACCAACCAATTCTAATAGTCACATCTAATGAACACTTGTCAGTCCACAGTCCTCTGGAACTCTTGGCATGATTTTTCTGTATTACTAGTCTTTTGGAAAGTAACTTCCTTCTTGATTTTGATTATGTTTTTCACTTTCATGGCTTTATTTTTATCTCTCTTGACCCTCCTTTCCCATCTCTTTCAAGAGATTTTAATTCTTTGCTGTCTCTTAAATATGTGATTCTGTCCTTGAGTCTTTTCTTCCTTCATTCTGATTCTCTCATCTTCAAAAATAACAAAAGGCATCCACTGTGTACTTATGATTCTTGAATCTAAAATGTATCTGTCGACCACATCTCTCTACTTAAAACTTCCATCTCCCCACTGGACTAAGTTTTATAAGAGCCAAGTCATATCTTTCTTGTTCACTCCTTTAACAGCTGTCTAACTATGGTAGATCGCACTTCTCTCCTCAATTCTTGGCCCCTTGCTGTATTCACACCCATGTGACTTTACATTCCCTCCTATAGAGATAGGATTCTTTCCCCAACAGATTGATATAAGATTTGGCCAAATGACTTGGTTTGGTCAATGTAGTACAGGCAAGGTGACATTATGTCAGTTCCAAACCTAGTCATAAGAAATGCCATGCCATCGTTAAAAAGTCCACAAACAATAAATACTGGGGGTCGTGTAGAAGAGGGAACCATCCTACACTGTTGGTGGGAATATGAGTTGATACAGCTGCTATGGAAAACAGTATGAAGGTTCCTTAAAAAAACTAAAATTAGAGCTACCACATGAGGAGGGCATGGCAACCCACTCAAGCATTCTTGCCTGGAGAATCCCCATCGACAGAGGAGCCTGGTAGGCCCTGGTCCGTGGGGTCACAAAGAGTCAGACATGACTGAGCAACTATGCACAGCACCGCACAGAGCTACCATATGGTCCTGCACTCCCACTCCTGGGCAAATACCCAGACAAAACTATAATCTGAAAAGATACATGCACCCCTGTGTTCATAGAAGCACTATTTGCAATAGTCAAGACATGGAAACAACCCAAATGTCCATAGACAGATGAATGGAAGCTGTGGTACATATATACAATGGAATATTACTCAGCTATTAACAGGAGTGAAGTAATGCCATTTGCAGCAACAGGGATGGATCTAGAGATTATCATACAAAGCAAAGGAAGTCAGAAAGAGAAAGACAGATGCCATATGATATCACTTCTATGTTGAATATAAAATATGACACAAATGAACTTATCTATGAAACAGAAACAGATTCACAGACAGAGAAGAGACATGCAGTTGCCAATGGGGGAGGGATGAATTGAGAGTTTGGGATTAGTAGATGTGAACTGTTACATATAGAAGGTATAAACAAGGCCTTACTGGATAGCACAGGAAACTGTATTCAATATACTGTAATAGCCATAATGGAAAAATTATGAAAAAAGGGAGATATATATATATATATATACATATGAATCACTTTGCTATGCATTAGAAACTAATTCAACATTATAAATCAACTATACTTCAATACAATAGATTTAAAAAAGAAGTGTCATGTGTTCCTATCCTCCCCTCTGGAGGACTCTGTCATGAAAAGAGCTTCCACTGAGAAATTGGTGCCCCTTCAGCCTGAAGCCCAGAATAACTCTGATGGAAGAGAACCAGCCGAGCAATCCCTTAGGTTTGCCGAGTGAAACAGACCAGCTCCAATCAATCCACAGTTTTGTGAATGAGATGATAAAGGAATATTTTTAAGCTGCTGAATTTAAGTGACTTGTTATGTAGTATCTTTGTAATGATAGCCAACAGAGATACTAGCTACAATTCAACCCTTGTGATGGAAAGATAGGGAACATAGGAATAAATGCAGATAGACTTACAGATTTAATGCTGTGGTATTGGAGTTTTTGCCATACTACTTTTATTTCCTCAATGGAGAATGAGATACGACGACTTGAGAAGTGGACTGGGTGCAGAAGGAAGAATGAGAAAAAACTGAAATTATAAAATAAAAATCTTAAGCATGGGGAAGTGGAGTATGAGAAAAGGAAATTGGTTGGTTCTTCAGGCAGTCCAGCACTTTTATTCATAAGTTTACTAGCTCTGCAAATTTTGACTTTTGTGACTCATATTTTTGTGTGAATTTCTACTTAGTCTTAAAAATATGAGTTTTAATTTTCCTTTGAATTTGTGTTTTTCATAAGCCAGGGTATGATGCTTTGGCATGTTTTTAATAAGTATTTTTCCATTCAGGAGGTCACCTTATAAATATTTTGTTTATAATTTGGGGCACAGAGAATATTTTGTTTTTATGTCATAGAGAATGTTTCATTTGATTGGTGAAATCTGTCGGTCATTTCCTTGGTTTTAGTGTTCATGCTTCTACTGAAATTTTATAGAAAGTTCAAGAAAATAAAGTTTATTTATTAATTTTTTTTTTAGAGCCAGATGTCATCATTTTCTTATGATGAATTTCATTCAGAAAGATGCAGTCTAGAAAGGTTAGAACACTGACTCAGCAAGTGGTACAGCCTAGGGCAGAGAGCAGTTCTGCTTGACTCCTGGGCAGCTTATGATATTAACTGATTGTTTCAATCCCATCTCTTTTGATCATTTCTAACATTCCAAAGCTAGGGACCCTCAAATTTCACCTATGCTTCACATGACTTTGAGATGATGAGAACAGAAATCTACTTTGCTCTCTGGATAATCTAGAGGAGTAGGCTTTTTGGGTCTTTTCTGGTGCTGCCAAAGTGCAATTCTTGTTTATGACACCTGTGTCTCTACAAGTGTCTCATGGCTTTTTTAAAAGTCGAATTTCAAACTGGACCTAAGATACTGGGCTTTTGTTTGAACATGGGATGGGTTTCAAATACTATTAAAAGTTTAAAGCATAACAATATAGTTATCTGCTGTAACATGATTTAATTTTTGGCAGTATTAATAAAATTCCATGCAGTTTCTGCTTTTGAAGGGAATCTTTCCTATACAATAGTATTTTACTTCAGTTGCTAGTGCAAAGAGGGAGCAAAAAGGAAAATAATTTTTGAGAATTTTAACATGTAAACACTATCACAGAGATGTTGGAACATGGTCCTAGGAACATAGAGGCACCTTCTCTGTATGGATTTGAAAATAAGAAATTCCCCTCAATATCTTTCCTAGATAAAATTTATTCAGATATTAAGTACAATTTCTAATAAGTAGTCACTTTGCATTAAGATCTTTAAAAGAACTGCTGAATCAGATGTTGTGAAGAAAAATTTTGTATTCAAATTTGGACATTGAAAAGAGGAGGGAATCCTTCTAAATGTTATTTTCCACAAATCCACCCAATGCTAGTCAGCAAAATTATGTTGCAGCCATTAATGCAGACAGGTATAACTTTTTCCACATGATGATGTGAATGTCTAAACCACCACCCCACTAACAAGAGCACAGTAACACTTTTACAAAGACATAAAAATATTTTCAGCTGGCAGAAGTTCTTACCAGGTTAGGAGATTTTCACTAGTCCTGCTATTTACATTGTGATCATGACTATGCATTTCTTAGCCATCAGTATGGGCCATCCTAGTGGCTCAGTTGTAAAAGAATCTGCCTGCAATGGAGGACACCAAAGACTGAAAAATCCCCTGGGTCAGGAAAATCTCCTGGAGGAGGAAATGGCAACCCACTCCAGTATTCTTGCCTGGAAAAAATCCCATAGACAGAGGAGTCTGGTGGGCTACAGTCCATGGGGTCACAAAGAGCTGGACACAACTAAGCGACTAAGCCACAACCAGCAGCAGCTATCAGTATCTAGCTTGAGAACACTCAATATCATCCCCGTGGATTATATCTTTTTATTAAAACTCTCCTCAGAGAATTTGTCTTTTAGTAAACATAGCCTGTCCTAGTCTTTGCCAATTTGCATAATGAGCTGTGTGCAGGTATCTGTATGCTTGCGTGCATGTGTAGGCCTGTGGCCCAGGTGAGCTTTGGGCTCTGAGTCTGAGCAGCTTATTTTTCTTGGTTGTGTATATTTTCTAGGAAACAAGAGTCCTTGGCTGATGAGAAATATATCTTAGAAAGGAGCAAGTCCCTATCATCTAGGTTTTTGGTTTTATGTGCGGTTTTTTTTTTTTTCCCGATTTTCCATAGCAAGGAAGAGTTGTGGCTTTCCATTTCTGATATTGAATAGAACAGCTGAAACACTTCAGAATGTACTTATGTAGCCAGAGTTAGAGGTTATGGGTGAAGGAGTCACTGCTATGTTATGGATTAAGTCCAACCAGGTAACATGTAAAGCAGTGAGGCTATAATTAGCTTGGCAGCATATCTGCATCTATATTATCATATTTCTCAGTTGGGGTGTCAATAACATTGCATGTAAACAGATTCTTTATTGGACTGGATTTTCAGGAATACACACAGAATAGTTACATCCTTGGTCACTGCCAACAATATGCAAGTTATGCACCTCAGTCACTCTGATGATCTGAAATGCCCACCCCCCCCCCTTAACTCACATACCTTTTCAGATGTTTCAAAGAGCAACAGGTGACATCCTAGACTCCAAACCACTAAATAAAAGATTTCATATAGATGTTATCGATACATTTAATACAATTTTCTAAATTTTCCTAAAATGTTATATTTTCTATTCTTCCTGAAGTGTAGGGCAGTTTTTGGTCCAGAATGTTTCACAAAGCACTGTATCCAAATGCGCTTTTGTTGTTTACTCAACAAAAAAAAGTGTGGATTCCATCTAGGATTCTCTTTCTGCTGCCACAAACTTTGGGTAGAGATTTAGAGAGAAATCTCTAAAAGAGAATTCTTTGTGCCTCTCTTGTGTTTTCTCTTGGAGATTCTCTGCTTCCTCCACTCTCTCAACTGCTTTGCAACTCAGGGTTTAAATACCTAGTCTCCAACAGGTGAGAGGCTGGTTGAGCTGAGTCACCTTTCACCTGAGGAAGAGATGAAGGGTCCTGAGTGATGTTTCTGTGTACCTGGATTAGTAGTGTTGCTAGGCAGGATGGAAGAAATAATCCATGGAGAAAGTAAAAACCAGAGGACATAAAAATCAAGAATAAAATTTTGCTAAATAGACAATATGTAGCCCAGAAGGGGAGGTGGATTTGAACTATTTGCACTACATAGCAGAGCTGCATATTACCTGTAAGGTAAATCAGGGTCATCTGGGATAAAAAGAAGTATCCTGTTCTCTGTACAGGACTGAGGAAGGCTCACAGGCACCCCCAGCTAAGGAAAACAGCACTGATGCAGGGAACAGAGAGGGGAAATTACATGGATTGATTCCATGCTGAGGCTTCTGCAATGGCTCTAGTTCAGGTCTGACCTGACTTCTTGAACCAGTAGTGGATTTTGTATTTATTTCTGTTTTGAAACTGTCTGACTCAGTTTAGCAAGTCCATAAACTTGTTCTATCCACTTCTGCTTTTGCATATGGGCAATGAACTACACTCATGACTTGAGACAGACAGGGAACCTGAAGTTTTAGAATAATGTGTGTATGTTAGTCACTTAGTCATGTCTGACTGAGCCATCCCATTGACTGTAGACCACCAGGCTCCTCTGCCCATTAGAAAAATGTAAATGCATCTAATTAGATATCACAAAGGTCATATGAAATAGTATTCTTTAGTTTCATTAAACAGAATAAAGGTGTACTTCTTTCAGAATAAATAACTTTAAGAAAAAATATGAGTATAGCATTTCAACACACACACACCTGCATGGAAATCCGAGAATATCCAAGAACAAAACAAGTATAATGACTTATAGACCATCTTCTCTGTGTCAAGTACTTTGTCAGACAATGAACTTATAGAATCTTTAGTTCTGTAAAGATTCAGTTCAGTTCAGTTCAGTCGCTCCATCATGTCCGACTCTTTGAGACCCCATGAAGTGCAGCACGCCAGGCCTCCCTGTCCATCACCAACTCCCGGAGTTCACTCAAACTCAAGTCCATCGAGTTGGTGATGCCATCCAGCCATCTCATCCTCTGTCGTCCCCTTCTCCTCCTGCCCCCAATCCCTCCCAGCATCAGAGTTTTTTCCAATGAGTCAACTCTTCGCATGAGGTGGCCAAAGTATTGGAGCTTCAGC